>NW_026889761.1:312500-587500 GCF_033153115.1 Saccostrea echinata
AATATATAGGAAAATTCTTTAAAAATTTTCTTCTCAAGAACAACAAAGCCACAATTAGTCATATTGATATGGAATCATCCTTAGGTAGTGTAGATTCAAATTTGTCGAAATCAAGATCCCCGGGGGTAGGGTGGGTCCACAATGGGGGATCAAAGTTTTACATAGGAATAAATAGGAAAAATCTTTTAAAATCTTTTCAAGAACAGGAAAGCCGTGATTAGTCATTTTGATATTGAAGCATCCCCAAGTATTGTAGATTCAAGTTTGTTCAAGGCATCCTCCAGTAGTAGTGGTGGGGCCATAATCGGGGATCAAAGTTTAACAAAAGAATATATATAAGAAATATCTTAAAAAATCTTCTTCTCAAGAACAACAAAGCCATAATTAGTCATATTGATATGGAAGCATCCTTAGGTAGTGTATATTCAAGTTTGTTCAAATCTTGAACCCCCCCTCCCTTCCTACCCCCCAGGGTAGGATGGCAAACATCTTTAAAATTCCGTTTCAAGAACAGCAAAACCATGATTAGTTATATGAATATAGAAGCATCCTCAGAAAGTTTAGATTCAATTTCATTCAAAACATGGCAACTGGGGATAGGTTATGCCTAGAACAGTTGATGAAAGCTTTATGTATGAATATATAGAAGAAGAAATCTGCTGACAAAGAACAGCAGGGCCATATTGACTCAGGTGAGCGTTGTGGCCCATGGGCCTCTTGTTTTAAAGCAAATCTAGTTGGAAATAAAAAGAAAAATGACTGGAAAATTATTGATTAAAATTTTATTTTTTTGATTTAAAAGAGAAAAATAGAGACCTAAATGCGTGATCTGTCATTAATAAAATACATGTATATCTTATATTCATCTGTAAATAAAGACATAACACAGTACATGTAACATTGCAGGTGCGGAATTTATTTTTCAACAACTGAATTTTCTTCATACATAAATAAAAGTAGCCTTTCACAGAACAAACACAACAAATATTTGGGACTTCTCTCTCATTCTCTCTCTCTTAAATTCAAAGGAGGACGTTGAAACCCCCACAACCCTATCTATATCTGCCACTGCATTTCCTCTCTTTCAGTTTCTTTGTTTTGGTGATGAGATGTGGCGCGAAAATGCTTGGCACATTGTAAAACGCGCTTCACCCTCCTCTGCTTGAGCAAAAATCTCGTAATATATTCTGTCTTTTAAAAAATTAAAATTTTATCATATTTCTAAAAATTTCCCCATAGGAAATGTATATATACACGACATTTTAAAACAAATACAATTAATCCTGTTTAAATAGAGAAAGTAATATTGATTATATATAACTCGGTCTTTGCTTTAGATAATGCCCAACACATGTCCTTAATATTCTCCGCACTGATAAAACCTATACCCATTATTGCTTCTCGCGATTGGTGCCGCGAAAATTCGAATTGAAAACTATTGTTAACAGTTAACAGAGGCCTGTTCAACAGAGCGAACGTTTGCGAGCGCTTGCCAAAATTCCCTATCTTTCCAACAGAAATGTTCGCGTGCGCTCGCGAACGTTCACTCTGTTGAATAGGCCTCAGGTGTTTAGATTCATAAACTATATTTAACAACTCTTAACTATAGTTTACGAGTGTGAATTATAGTTTATTACGATAAACTATGATTGGCAAATGTGAATCATAGTTTAGCTCTCAAAACTATAGTTTACGATCGATAAGTATAGTTTACGTCTGTTAAATATAGTTTGTGAGTATAAATGACAGTTAACTATAGTTTACAACTGAAATCTATGGTTAACGAATGTAAAACATAGTTTATCTGATAAATATAGTTTCACGATTTGTGAAACTATGATTAACAACTCTTAACTATAGTTCACGATTGTAAATTATAGTTTACAGATGTGAATCTTATTACAAGTACACAAATTCATTAAATTATTAATACATGCTCGTTTTACAATTAGCAATATCAGTTAATTAAATATCACTGATAAATAGTCCATCTTTAAAAAATTGTTTGGTTGCCCTCTCCCTCCTGAGTGGCTTAAAATGGCCTGACTCAAAATTTTTTTAACCTCCTGGAATCAATTATTTTTTTATGCATTCCGGAAAATAGATCTTTAAAAATTCAGCATTGATTTTGAAATTTTCTTTGAAAAAAAAATTCTCATCTACCTACCAACTCAATATTTTCATCCTGAGTTGGGAGAGGGCCAGCAAAAGTGTTTCAATCCACTTCTTTGTCAACTGTAGATAGGCAAACTACATGAACATGATAAATGAATCCAAAATTTAAATAACCAAACACCACTCTGACTTATAGACCTGAGGAAAGGCAAAGTTAATTAAACAAAACGTAAATATTATCGCTATAGATACATGTAAATGACCCTCCATTTCACATTAAGTTTCATTAAATATATTATAAATAGTTCAGTCACACAATACATATCCATGTAGTTGATTTTTAGTAATAATGTTAAACATGAACCATGTTTCAAAATTCATAAAATTTCTAAGAACAACTTAACAAAATCCTTCACTTGACACTCATAAATTCACTTTATTCAACATATTGTCATGGTTGAAAATGTCTGAGGAGACCTTGATCTGATACACATCAGCATCATTATTTTTATGCCCCCGGATCAAAAGATCCCGGGGGTATATTGTTTTTGTCCTGTCTGTCTGTTTGTCTGTTTATCTGTTTATCTGTTTGTCTGTTTATCTGTTTGTCTGTTTGTCTGTCTGTCTGTTGTCAACTTTAACCTTGCCCATAACTTTTGATTGGTTGGAGCTATGAATTTCTTACTTCACATGTGTATTCCTTGTGACAAGACCTTTCCTTGGATACCATCATATTTGACCTTTTGACCTTGACCTTGGAGTTTGACCCACTTTTGCAAAATTTTATGAGACTTTAACCTTGGCCATAACTTCTGAACAATTGGTGCTTGGGGTTTCAAACTTCACATGTGTATTCTTTGTGACAAGGCCTTCCTTTGGACCTAACAACTTTGACCTTTTGACCTTGACCTTGGAGTTTGACCTACTTTTGAAAAACTTTAACCTTGGCCATAACTTTTGAACAGTTGGTGCTTGTGGTTTCAAACATCACGTGTGTATTCTTGTGACAAGACCTTCCTCTGGATATCAACCTCTTTGACCCTTTGACCTTGACCTAGGAGTTTGACCTACTTTTGAAAAACTTTAACCTTGGCCATAACTTTTGAATGGTTAGAGCTAGGGCTTTCATACTTCACATATGTAATTCTTGTGACAAGACCTTCTTTTGGATACCAACCACTTTGACCTTTTGACCTTGATCTAGGAGTTTGACCTACTTTTGAAAAACTTTAACCTTGGCCATAACTTTTTAATGGTTGGTGCTAGGGCTTTCATACTTTACATATGTAATCCTTGTGACAAGACCTTCCTTTGGATACCAACAAATTTGACCTTGATGTTTTACTTACTTTTACAAAACTTTAACCTTCGCCATAACTTTTGAACAGTTGCAGCTAGGGCTTTCAAATTTAAAATTTTTTATCTTTTTGCCTGGATTTTGACTTGCATTTGAGAAACTTTAACCTTCGCCATAAGCTGCCATATGGGGGCATCAGTGTTTCACAAACACATCTTGTTTCTTTATTGCATCCTATTGTTTTCAAAACCACTTTCACCAATTCACATGTGTTTGGGAAATTTTTTAAGTATGAAATTGGGAAAATATAGCCCTTTGTGTCATTGGGAATGGGTCCGATATTGAGTCTGAATTTGAGGGAGTGACGGCCTTGATTACTTTTCTGAATGAGAGTAATGGTAATAGTAATGAAAAAAATTCCAAAGTAATTGTATTCTAATGCATTACATTTCAAAGTTATTACATGTAACCCCAGGTTTGTGTTCAATGGCCTTAATAGGTTAAGGACATACGCAACGTAGTTTGAACTTTATTGTCTTTTTCCCTGGAGTTGAAGAGTTCCAATACTTAAAGGAACTGTGTGCTACATTTTAATGTCTATATATTCTCTTGTACACTTCTTCTTAAACATGTTTGGATAAACAAAACATCTAGAATATATGTTTAGTAAGTTTTGTTTATTTTTCTTTGAATTATACAAGAATTTTCATCAATTGATATCTTTTCAAAACCCCTGGTATTGCATGCTGATTTTTCGTCTACGAACATCTGATGGCACTATAATCTTAAATTCAGAATATCTTGAAAAATTATCAGTAGGTAAAGTATGTTGCGTATGTCCTTAAGACAACTTATTTATTTTAATAACTTGCAATACTGAACTGATAGCTGCTTTTTCCTATCAAAGGTGCTCGGGTGAGCGATGTGGTCCATGAGCCTTCCTCAGAAAGTATATAAAAATTACCTGTTGATTTTAAATGAGTTTTCTTTCTAAAACTAAATAGTATAAAAAAAATTTGCGTTTCATGATAACATGTTTGTTATACATGTACTCATATGTAAGCTTAATCAAAATTCAATCAACCATGTCTAAGACATGATTTTCATGTAATATGTTAACTATTAATTTGTTTTGGAAGTACCCTCAGTTTTACCACCTTTTCTGATTTTGGCATCCTGTAAAACGGCATTTTGTGAACTTCGAAAATTTATGATTGGAAACAAGGAAAACAAGATTTGGTTAGTTTTGAAGTAAATATCATAGATATTGATATCACACTCAATCTGGATTGAAGACACACTGAAAAGACGCATTTGTTTACACACTTTTGTTTTTAATGACTTGCACTTGCATGCATGTGTACAAATCTGAGTCATTTTTATGTTATACGTGCAGATAGTATCAGCCATTGACACATTTATCTTAATGTAGATGTCAAAATTATATTTGCTGCGTTTTCAGTCAATTCTATGATTTAGCCATCTGAGGGGTGCCTATTTAATTCACCAAACCTGAAACTTTTCAGAACTAACTGTATCAATTTGGAAGTTTTCAATCCATTTTTTATCTATTAAAGTAAGAAGAAAAAAAAATCCTTCTGTTCACCAGCATCTTGGTCAATCAGAGAGCTAGAAATAATTCAATCAAATAAAAATTGTATATATTGTTATATTCTGTGCAATAAAGAATATACACTATATTGTAGTTCTTGAGAAGAAGATTTTTAAAACAAATCATAGAATTTCCCTTCTTAATTATCTCCCCTTGAAGGAGGATGTGGCCCTTAATTTGAACAAACTTGAATCCACTTCACCAATTGCAGTGATGCAATGTTCAGACCAGAATGCTAAATTACTTGGAACCAAAATAATGTGACACCAGGTCTCAGATTGAACGGTTTAATTCCAATGTATTCGGAAAAAAAAAAGTGTTATGCCCCTTGAACTTAGAAAAAGTAAGAAATTATCAGTTTTTGCTCTCTAACTTTTGAAGGGATGTATGTATAAGGTTGAAATTGCATATACAGGTATTTTTCAGAAAATAAAGGTCAAGTTCAAATTTGGTCATGGTTTGATGACTGAGTTATACCCCTTGAACTTAGAAGATTTTAAAAAAATCACAATTTCCAATAAACAATAGAAATATAAGATTTTTAGATATAAGTACATGTATGATGATAATAAAAGCTTCTTGGAATTTTCGTGCTCTTTGAAAAACTAGTTACTGATACATGCGATATATATTACATGTACATGTTTGCCTCTCATGTATTTTCATGTCTTCTGCCCTTACTACAAGTGATACATAAACAGATTATTTTATCAAAAATCCACCTTCCTTCTGTCTGACAACTCTAGTACCATTGTCAGAGCAAATACAGATACTTAATAAGAAAATCCAGGCAGTTAATTATGATAAGTGTTTAAGTATTAACCTTTCAGAATTCAGCACATGCACAGGCATACATGTACAGTATATCTGATAGTAGCATGATGTAAGGATTTAAGTCTTATCTATTTTACTTCAGAATATTGGGGGGGGGGGGGGGTCTCAAATACAACAGGGTTATGAAACATCCTAGAAATATGCAGATACATATATATTCAGATAGTCTAGATTCAAATTTGTACAAATTAAGACCACAGGATTAAGGAAGGGACAGTATAAAGGACAGCATTTTGTGTTTTCACTTTTTGGCTCACCTGAGCCGAAGTGAGCTTTTCTAATAAAAAATTGTTCATTGTCTGTCATCATTATTTCACAATTTCATCTTCTGCAGAACCACAGGGCCAATTTCGGGCCAATTTCAATTAAACTTGTCACAAAGCATCTTTGAGTAAAGGGGATTCAAGTGTGTACAAATGTAGGGCCAAGTCCTCTATCAAGCCAAGATAATTTAGAAATAGTGAAAATTGGGTGGGCTTAAAATTTTTTCGACCAAAGAAGATGAAATTATTTGTAAACTTCCTGACATATATGTAATTTTTTTCTTCAAATTGCACAGTAGGGGATCAAACAAATGGGTAGCAATATATGGAAAGAAATACAGGGCCTAAGCTGCTAGTATTCAGTAATGTTAAATTGTAAGCATCCCAAAGTAATAATTAGCTAAAGTTTATTCAAATCATGCACCTGGGAGTTGGATGGGGTGGTTCTGCATGGGGCAACATACTGGGGGTCACAATTTAACCTTGGAATATTTTATTATCATTATTATTTAAAATCTTCAGCAGGACTATGATCATATATTAAATCAGAATGAATACTGCAAAAACTCATTTAGGTGGGAGTAATGGTGTCTAATGACCTGATGTGTATTTAGTTAATTTATTACACTGATGTATTCAATTTATTTATTTTTACAGGTTGAACAATGTTTGCCCTTGTGCTCTTTGACCTAGACGGATATACAGCCATAATCGATGTTAAGAAATTTAGGGTTCCAGATGTTCAAGCTGTCCTCAAAGGCCAGCAGGTTGATGTGCTATACATGAGAAAGATTTTGAAAGTTGAAATCTTGGAACTTTCTGGTAAGTAATTTTATGTGTACATGTATTCCATAATGCATTGTATAAAAACATAAAGGTTCATTGACCCTCTGATAAGAAAGATAACTCTCACTAGGATAAATTACTATTATTCCTTTATAAAAAGTTTTATAAATTGTCAAGGTAAAAGGCCACTTCTATCTCCTTTTGCTCCACAATGCGTGCTGAAATTGTGTGCATTTGTTGGTCAATTTATATTATACAAATATTGCTGTTTTTGATGTCAATATGATGATTTAGCCACTTGAGGAGTACAACATTCAGCGAGCCCGAAGGGTGAGGTGAATAATATACTTTGAAGGTGGCTAAATCATCGTATTGACTGCAAAAACAGCATTAATTGTTTTATTATATGATTCAATGATTAAATGATACAAACTCATTATTCATTAAGCAGTTCAGGACATGTTACTAAATGCAATGAGAGAAGTGGGATGAATGAACATTATCAGTTGTATTAATTTGGAATTTTTATGCATATTGCTCTGCTGCTGGGAGAGCATATTGCTTTGCTGCTGTCTGTCGGTCGGTCTGTCAGTCCACCAACAGTTTCCCTTCATTTTTTTTGCAGTGGTAGCACATACTGAAATGAAATTTGGTATACAGATTTATCATAAAAATATCTAGGTCAAGTTCTTATTTGGGTACGATTGAGCAATTTTTGACAGTTATGCCCCTTGGACTTAGAAAAATTCCAATTATTTGGGGGAGGGGGGCATAAGTGTTCCACAAACATCTCTTGTTTAAATCTACTTAGTTGCTTTGAAAAAAAAGAAATTATGCCGGGCTCTTTTATAGAATAGATTTTGAAAGAGGGTTGGGGGGGGGGGGGGGGGGGCATTATCAGGGAAAAATGACACCTAAAAAAAATCGTTGATTAGTCCCCACAAAAAGAAAATTCTTTTAACTTCAAATTTTGTTTTAGGGTTAGGGATGGGGGATTAAGGTCCATTAGTGGGGGACCAGTCTTTGAATGAATGTTTTTAGTCTAAATTATAGGTAAAAATTAACGCAAAAAAATGTTTGGGAGGGAGGTCCCCTGTAGGAAGTGAAATAAATTTCCAAAACTATTTGTATCAATTTGAAATTTCCCAACTATTTTTAGACTAATGTAGAGAAAATAAATCCTTATATTCACCTGGAAGGTCACATGCAGGTGAATATAACATAGTATTATTTCTACACTGTTGGATCTTAGCCAATCAGAGAGAAAGAAATTATTCAATCATATAATAAAGTAATATAATCGGTGTCAGGATGTTTTATTCACTCTCACCATCTATAAGGAGTTTTTTAGGTTAATGCTAAAACTTTCATAATTCAAAGTACTTTAGATAACTTATCTTTATATAAATTTTGGTGCTTATTTTTATGTTCCAATAAAGCCAATCTTGTAGTGCATTAAAATATACCAATATCCAATATTCTTTAAATGTTCATGACTAAAAAATACATGAGAAATCCACAAGTAAACAATATTAATCAGAGTTATTTAGCTGCATTTTTTTAAATGTTCACGACTAAAAAATACACGAGAAATCCACAAGTAAACAATATTAATATACAGTTAAAGTATATCATTGAGGGAGGGAGCAAAATTCAAGTTCCCCAAGGGCAGGACTATTTCCCAAGGCGAAGCCGAGGGAAATAGTCCTGGTCGAGGGGAACTGGAATCTTGCTAACTCCCGCAATGATATACTTTTAACTGTTTT
Source organism: Saccostrea echinata (assembly GCF_033153115.1). NCBI lineage: Eukaryota > Metazoa > Mollusca > Bivalvia > Ostreida > Ostreidae > Saccostrea > Saccostrea echinata. The sequence continues at coordinate 321,174 of NW_026889761.1, forward strand.
ATTATACCGATACAAACGTAAAATTTTAGAGGTTTCAGATAGCGTGATTTCAAAGCAGGGATTAGCTCACTGAACTAACACACGGGGATTAGTCCATTCATATATCATACCAATGTAAAGGTAAAATCTAGAGGATTACGGATAACCGGGAATTAGCTTTCAAAGCAGGGATTAGCTTACTTGACTAACGCACGGGGATTAGTCCATTCATAACAATTTCTAGGGAATTAGTCATATCTAACGATCTAATTTTATATAGGCCTGGGATAAAATCAGTAGAGGTATAATAATCATAATTATTTTGCAGCATTAATGAACCATTTAATTTTTTCATAGATTCACAGGCTTTCTTGAATGACTATGAGGATGAGTGGTCCACCAGTCATTGATCTCTTGCCCTTGACAAAGAAAAGAAGAGGAGAAAAAACAAGCCTCATGGATATATTTCTGTTTGGTCAGTGGATGAGGTAAACATGAAATATTTACATGAAATATTTCTTCAAAGTTGATAATATGCTTATAATCATGATTTTATGGTCAAATTACAGTAAAAGATGCTTATAACAATTGCCACAGACAGTCCATTTTGCTTTGTTATATGCACAATTTGTAATATGTATTTCAAAGTCATTGGAAATGAAATTCACTTTGATGTAAGCATTAATTCATTATAAGTGTGTTCGCTATAACATAAATAAGTGTGTTTTACTGAATAATTACATGTAAACCAATGAAAGAGAATATAATGATTATTGATTACAGAAATTATTGTAATTTCTGAAACAAGTAAGAATAAAAAATCATAGGTCGGCACATGCAAACAAAGAATTTTTTAAGCTTTGCCTTGATCCTACAATATATTGTAAAATATTTTATATTTTGGTGTTGAATGATGCCCAGAATCAAATTTGATGTCAAACCATTTTCCCATCAAAATAGCTAGTGACTATCCTGTAAGTGACTTTGTATATTATTTATAGGAGGATGAAAGTAATGAAGAACCAGTCTTACGTGAGCAGACTTCCAGCAGAGTAATAGAGGTAAATCATACTGTATACAGAGAAACTTTCACCCAAGTTTCAGTGTCGCCCCTTTTGCCCTTGTCACAAGTGGGTGAATTTAAAACCATTGTGAATTCAAAGAAGACAGTATTATTTCTTAAAAAGAAATGTGACTGTACAAATTTAAAACAAATCAAAATGGTTTTCAAGTGGGAAAATGGCAAAAAATTCCATATGCAGTAGTTGTTTTCCTACCCTATACATATCATCAGTCATTCACTAGTTAGTATACATGAACTGCAATTAACTGTAAGATTAAAGAAAATGTAGGCATTGTCAAATACAAACAGACAATTTTTAATTTGAGTGACCAAGACCCATCTGGATCTAATTCTACAGAAGTACAATGTATTATGATGTAGTCCGAAGACAATTCTAGGTCTTTACAACTTTATAAGATTGTGTTAACATTTCAGGGTTTGAAAGGCAGGAAAGTTACAGTTCTATACGAGGGATCAGCTGCTGCAAGAGCCTCTACTATTGCTACCCCCCGTCGTGAGCCCTGCTACTTTAAGGAACTTTCAACAGATGAGAGTGAAGTGGTTGGTCTTCAAATGAGGTACTTCAAAGACAACAAGATCTGCACCTCCTCGCAAACAGAGAAAGTTGTTGTCATTCAAGATGAGACCGAGATAACAGACCTTTTTGCCAAGCAGAATGGAGGAAGGAAAAGGAAGACTGTGTCAACTCAAACAGACTCCATTTCTTCTTGTGAAACAAGTGTGCAAACAGATTCGTATGGTGGCAACCTATCATAAGTTAATGGCAAACTAGATGAGATTCTCCGTCGTTTACATGCTACTGCTGCTGACTATTCACTAAAGACCAGCAACATTCCCAATGTAAGTGACATTGTTAGATGGGTTACAGAAAATACATCAACCCCCAAGCCAGGGTTACCATCTATCACCATTGTGCCTGTGGAGAACTCTATCGTGGAAATTCTGGCACGTTACCCCTCAGTTGCAACACCTGTGATAGAGGTGCTTCAGCAGAAAGAGAAAAGACCTTCGTCCGTTAAAGCTCAACGCTTATCACCACTCAGATCACCACTAAGATCACCACTGAGGTGCTCTCCACTTCTAGCCTGCAGAGCTTCCCCACTCAGGTCATCACCACGCCTTGCTTGCCGCTCATCTCCTCTGAAGCGCCCCTCCTCGCCTCCAGTCAGCAGCTCCTCACCTCCAGTCAGCAGCTCCTCACCTCCAGTCAGCAGCTCCTCACAAGTAAGATCACCACCATCATCTCACCTCTCTTCACCATCAAGGTCTTCAACTCAACATGCTCGTCGCTCATCACCATTACCAGCCAAGAAGACTCTCTTTGCTGAGGAAAACGTTGATCATGAGGGGGCAGAAGATAGTGTCACCTGTACCCCAGTTCAGGAAGTGGCTCACAGGGTTAACAACAGGAAGAAGGCCAAAAAAGATCAGGTTCTGACAGTGTCTTGTAGTTCAACGGCAACAATTCTAGAAATAAAGGACGTCACTGATGTAGTCCCTGGAGATTTTGAATTCAGAATACGACAAGATATCCTACCTGACGTGAAGTCCACAGCTTGCTCTGATGGGAACTTCATGTGGATTCTTACAAGGAAGTTATTCAGAGAGGATTAACTTGTTGAGAGGAATTTCTTTGGTAGAAAAGGAAGAAAACCCATATCTCCCCGAAGAAAGAGGGCACTAACACATGCTTACATTTGGTGTTGTGGAACATCCTATAAAAAATTCACCAAGGCGGTGAACAGCATCAACAATGGCATTCGTTCTCTGGGACGTTGATGATTCTTGATGTTGCTATATAGGGTCCAGTCCATTATAATCTACAGTACCATAGGGATTTTTCTTTTGTTTCTTAAAATACATACATTCCACAATTATTGAATACTTAAGATTACAATTTGCATAATATCTTTTGTACTTCTTGTAACATATTCCTTTAGTTCATGCATGGAGTCACAAGATGTATATACATGTAAATGTACTTAAAATCATGTTGAATTATTTATTTATTTATTTAAGAGGGCTGGGTGGTCGTGGCCATTTTTAGACTATATTGATCTCATTTAGAAGAAGAGCTCCATATAAAGATATACAAAAATGATCAATTTTTAAAACTAAAATGTATGAATTTTTTCTTTACAAAATGATAGTTGACAGCTTAAGATATCATAACTATCGCCCAATTTCAATTTTACCAACTATATCGAAAGTTTTAGAAAAGCATGTAGCAGAAAATATACGCATCTTTACTTCTCACTTCGATTTATTAATGAAAGCACAGTCAGGATTTAGAGAATTTCACTCATGCCAGACAGCTCTCACAAAACTAACTGATAATTGGCTGCATGCAATAGATCAAGGAAATTTCGTTGGCATTACTTACTTGGATTTTAGCAAAGCATTCGATCTTGTTAATCATGATATACTAATTAGAAAACTTAAATGCTATCACTTTGATCCAATATCAATTAAATGGTTTCAATCATATTTATATCATCGAACTCAAAGTGTAAAAATAGGTGCATACACATCTGAATCACTGCCAGTCACAGCAGGTGTGCCACAGGGGTCTATATTAGGCCCTTTATTATTTCTATTATACATTAATGATTTACCATTGTCTGTTGAACATTGTAATATTGATATGTTTGCTGATGACACTACAATGCATTTTCATGGTAACAATATTTCACGTATTGAAACAACTCTTAACCATGACCTCTATCAAATACAAAACTGGTGTCAACAAAATCAGATGCTTTTGAATACTGATAAAACAAAGTGTATGTTAATGGGCACACAACAAAAGAAATCAAAATTAGAAAACACTAGTCTTCATTTACAACTTTCCGGTCATCCCCTTGAAAACGTGGAAATGCAGAAATTATTAGGTGTTCACATTGATCATACTCTTCAATATACTTGTCATGTAGATGCAGTTTGCAAAACTCTTACATATAAATTATTTACTTTACGAAAAATTAAAAAGTTTCTTCCACTGCATACTAGAAAACTATTTTATAACGCTTTTATTTTACCATCAATTTTATATTGTCTATCTATTTGGGGTAACTCTCCTCAAACGCACATCGACAGAATCTACAGACTTCAAAAACGTGCAGCAAGGATTATCTTAAATGAAAAATATGATGCACCTTCAATGCCTTTATTTAACATTTTAGGCTGGTTAACGGTTCATGAACTTCTATATTTACAGAAAAGCATTCTAATGTTCAAAACATTTCATGGTATGTCTCCAGATTATATGCATAATTTTTTTGAATTTCAAAGTTCTGGATCATACACGTTACGCTCAGAAACAAATTCCGAACTTCGTTTACCAAAATATAAAACAAATTTATTTAAAAATTCTTTACAATATTCAGGGGTTATTATCTGGAATGAGTTACCTATTAGTATCAGGAAATCCCAATCCCTTAAATTGCAATATTTAAAAGTAGTGTTGAAAATTTTTTACTTACGAAACGTACTAGTTCTATGTAAAAATATGTGACTCCCCCCCCCCCCCCCTTTCACATTTTGAACTAAGCTTTGATGTTTTTATTTATTCTGTTGTAACATAGTGTTTATATTTTATTATCTCATAATTGTGATTTGTGTTTATTGTATATATACATTGTATATGTGTTACAAAGAAGGCCCTGAGGAAGACTAGTGCTTGCACTAATCAGGTTACCTTCTATAAATAAAGTATTATTATTAAGGTCTTCCGTCTCCAACGGAAGACCTTATTGTTTTCGTTCGGTTTCTTTTTCCCTATTCTTCTTATTAAGGTCTTCCGTCTCCAACGGAAGACCTTATTGTTTTCGTTCGGTTTCTTTTTCCCTATTATTATTAAGGTCTTCCGTCTCCAACGGAAGACCTTATTGTTTTCGTTCGGTTTCTTTTTCCCTATTATTATTATTAGGGTCTTCCGTCTCCAACGGAAGACCCTTCTATTATTCTATTGTTTCTTTTTCACTTTTATTAGGGTCTTCCGTCTTCAGCGGAAGACCCTTCTATTATTCTTCGGTTTCTTTTTTACCTTTATTATTATTCTTTTTTCTTCTTACAAAATTTGTGCAGAAGATTTCTCGGAGATGGCTCGTTCGATTTTATTCAAATTTTCATGGTAGATGCGTTGACATCTGAAGTTTATTCCGGCAATATCGTTTTTTGAAAATCACTTCCGGTCGGAAGTAATCGCCCTTTTATTAAAATTCAGAGGACCTCCTTGTCTGCGATGGAACTCAAAAACGGCTTAAGCTAGAGCGCTGAAATTTTCAGTGATGATAGAGGACATGTTGCCATATTGCACCTGGATTTAGATATTCTCCGGAAGTGCCTAGTATGGAAGCTCGGTAGGGGTCGAAATTTAGGACACGAATCATGAGTGAATTTTTGAGACATTTTGTATCATATCTTTTAAAGTATAATTATTTTGTTAAAACATATTGAACAATATTTGTGCAGAATGACAAGATCTTTAATATGGTATCAAGAAAAAAGGGCTGACTCATCATATTAGGGACCGATAGGGGCCGAAAGTCTTTAATCGATAACTCTTAAACAAGCAATATTTTTGTATACATTACTGAAGCAAAATTATTTATCATAACAAACTACAACTATGCATTATGATTTTTACGTCATATGTTACATAAATAAGGGCCACAAGGGGCCAGAATGCTTAATCATTGAAGCTTTATATCTCGAAAAGGGGAAACATTTTGAAAAGCAATATTGAACAAATGTTGTTTAGAATGATGATCTGAACAATGTACATCCTTTGAATTTTTCCTAAACAGCCCCTATAAGGACTTAAAGGGACGGCCCCTAAATATTTCAAGTCTACATATCTCGAAAACGAAACGAAACTTCTGAATAGTTGTTGAACAAAAAGTCTTTAGAATTACAAGACCTTTCATGTGATATCAAGAAAAAGGGGCTGACCCCTCAAATTAGGGGCTCAGAGTGGCCAAAAGTCTTTCATCTATAACTCCTTAACGTAAAATATTTTGATATTGATTATTGAGGCAAAAATGTTCATCTTCACAATCTGCAACTATATATCTTAAAATTCTCTTCAAATATTACGTAATTAGGGGCCATAAGGGGCCAGAATGCTTAATCTTTGACGCTTTATATCTCGAAAAGGGGAAACATTTTGAAAAGCAATATTGAACAAAAGTTGTTTAGAATGATGATTTGAACAATGTGCATCCTTTGAATTTTTCCTAAACTGACCCTATAAGGACTTAAAGGGACGGCCCCTAAATATTTCAAGTCTACATATCTCGAAAATGAAACGAAACTTCTGAATAGTTGTTGAACAAAAAGTCTTCAAAATTACAAGACCTTTCAAGTGATATCAAGAGAAAGGGGCTGACCCCTCAAATTAGGGGCTCAGAGGGGCCAAAAGTCTTTCATCTATAACTCCTTAACGTTAAATATTTTGATATTAAATATTGAAGCAAAAATGTTCATCTTCAAAATTTGCAACTAGATATCATAAAATTTTCTTCAAATATTACGTAATTAGGGGCCATAAGGGGCCAGAATGCTTTATCTTTGAAGCTCTATATCTCGAAAAGGGGAAACATTTTGAAAAGCAATATTGAACAAAAGTTGTTTAGAATGATGATTTGAACAATGTGCATCCTTTGAATTTTTCCTAAACAGCCCCTATAAGGACTTAAAGGGACGGCCCCTAAATATTTCAAGTCTACATATCTCGAAAACGAAACGAAACTTCTGAATAGTTGTTGAACAAAAAGTCTTTAGAATTACAAGACCTTTCATGTGATATCAAGAAAAAGGGGCTGACCCCTCAAATTAGGGGCTCAGAGTGGCCAAAAGTCTTTCATCTATAACTCCTTAACGTAAAATATTTTGATATTGATTATTGAGGCAAAAATGTTCATCTTCACAATCTGCAACTATATATCTTAAAATTCTCTTCAAATATTACGTAATTAGGGGCCATAAGGGGCCAGAATGCTTAATCTTTGACGCTTTATATCTCGAAAAGGGGAAACATTTTGAAAAGCAATATTGAACAAAAGTTGTTTAGAATGATGTTCTCAACAATGTGCATCCTTTGAATTTTTCCTAAACTGACCCTATAAGGACTTAAAGGGACGGCCCCTAAATATTTCAAGTCTACATATCTCGAAAATGAAACGAAACTTCTGAATAGTTGTTGAACAAAAAGTCTTCAAAATTACAAGACCTTTCAAGTGATATCAAGAGAAAGGGGCTGACCCCTCAAATTAGGGGCTCAGAGGGGCCAAAAGTCTTTCATCTATAACTCCTTAACGTTAAATATTTTGATATTAAATATTGAAGCAAAAATGTTCATCTTCACAATTTGCAACTAGATATCATAAAATTTTCTTCAAATATTACGTAATTAGGGGCCATAAGGGGCCAGAATGCTTTATCTTTGAAGCTCTATATCTCGAAAAGGGGAAACATTTTGAAAAGCAATATTGAACAAAAGTTGTTTAGAATGATGATTTGAACAATGTGCATCCTTTGAATTTTTCCTAAACAGCCCCTATAAGGACATAAAGGGACGGCCCCTAAATATTTCAAGTCTACATATCTCGAAAATGAAACGAAACTTCTGAATAGTCGTTGAACAAAAAGTCTTCAAAATTACAAGACCTTTCATGTGATATCAAGGAAAAGGGGCTGACCCCTCAAATTAGGGGCTCAGAGTGGCCAAAAGTCTTTCATCTATAACTCCTTAACGTAAAATATTTTGATATTAATTATTGAAGCAAAAATGTTCATCTTCCCAATCTGCATCTATATATCTTCAAATTTTATAAAAAATTTCTTAATTAGGGGCCATAAGGGGCCAGAATGCTAAATCTTTGACGCAAGCTCGTTTAGTAATTATTAATTTCTTTAACCTTTCTGAGCAGAAATCTCTTGAAATGACTCTGTTTATTGGATCTTTCCACCTATCTGTATGACCTTGACCTTTGACCTTGATATATGACCTTGACATTAAGGTCAGAATGTTTACTGAGGAAGTGGAGAGTTGATTACAACTCCCAGTGTGTAACAGGCTAAGAATTATTATATAAACCCCCCCCCCCCTTTTCTTTCGTGGATAAAAAATGACAGCAGTTGCAACATGCAATATCTCTCTAGAATTGAATTCACACATCGGATCGACACGAAACTTTAGAGGACTGTAGCTGAGACTCCAAAGTAACTTCCTGTAGAGTTTTATGGTCTTTCTCTGAAAAATGTAGAAATTACATTTTTTTTCCGGAAAAACTTCAAAGAAAAAAATCATCCCGAGAGCAATGTGAAATCTTTCTCTTAGTTTCAAATCACACTTCAGATAGATATAAGATTTCAGGGAGTTGTAGCTAAGAACCTAATGGAACTTTCTTAAGTTTTATTGTCCTTCTCTCCCTCTTTCCAAAAAAAAAAGAATAATGAAAATTATCGGCAAACATGACTTTGGGTTAAATTTGAAACTAAGGACATGCATCCAGCTACAGTAGCAGGTTAAAACATAGAACGTAAAGATTTTTTTTTAAATGACCTTGACCTTTGACCTTGACCCAAAGGTCACAATCAAGCTTAAGGATGTGGAAGTAGTTACAATTGTTAGTTAAAAAGAAACATAAAATAAATAACTCACCCCCCCCCCCTTTCTTAAAAAAAAAAAATCACATCAACAACAACGTAGAATATTTCTGTAAAATTCAAACCAGACCTCGGATCGACACCAGATTTGGTACAAATGTAGTATAGACCTCAGAGAAACTTTCTGGAAAGTTTTACGGTGAGTCTTATAAGTATATAGAAGTCATGAAGTTTCACGGCAAAAACTACAAGTTCTGTTGTGTTTGAAATTAAAGTGCAGGTGAACGAAGAAATGATCTTAACCTTTTATTGGCTATTTCTTCAGATGTCGTTAATAGCATTCGATTCTCCTGATATGATATGATATTTTAATAACGAGCATTCTCTCTTTCTTTAACATGTGGAATTTATTTGATTTTTATTTGGAATTAATCAGTTTCCAGAAATAGCGATTTTCGATATATTAAAAACAATTCTCGCTTTCATTGTCGTGTTTCCCTTCTAAAAATGCATGTTGGGAGTTTAATTTGTGCTACATATATTTAATATAACCCAAAGAAATGCTTATTTAAATGTTTCATATTTATTTCAGGATATTCAGTCAGAAATGCTAAAATCCGAACCCGATCTTTAAAGCTTTCAACAAAGCTACATGTATTTACAAAAAAATCAGCATGCTCACAATATCGATGAATCGGGCCACAGTCCACTAATACATTTTCATTAGGGAACAGTGTTAACGTTTTCTCACGCAGCCCGTCCCTTCTTATTTTATATACTGCTTGCAAGTTCAGGAACTATTTGCTTTTACGGAACTTCTTTCTTCCCCTACCGATTCTAAAAATACGCTTGCATCTATTCTATAGTCCTAAACATTTTAACTTACTACTGTTGTCGGAATGCGTGGCCTAATGGTTAGCGCACCTGCCTTTCAACCCAAGGGTTTTGAGTTCGATCCCTGCTTGAAGAGCAATTTTTTTTAAAAATAGACTTTTACGGAAACATCCAAAAATGTTTAACGACTAGTAATTTGTTTAGGAGAAATGATTTCTCTTATGTTTTATTAAGGTCTTTCGTCTTCAGCGGAAGACCCTTCTATTATTCTTCGGTTTCTTTTTCATTTTTATTAGGGTCTCCCGTCTTCAGCGGAAGACCCTTCTATTATTCTTCGGTTTCTTTTTTTACCTTTATTATTAGGGTCTTCCGTCTTCAGCGGAAGACCCTTCTATTATTCTTCGGTTTCTTTTTTACCTTTATTATTATTCTTTTTTCTTCTTACAAAATTTGTGCAGAAGATTTCTCGGAGATGGCTCGTTCGATTTTATTCAAATTTTCATGGTAGATGCGTTGACATCTGAAGTTTATTCCGGCAATATCGTTTTTTGAAAATCACTTCCGGTCGGAAGTAATCGCCCTTTTATTAAAATTCAGAGGACCTCCTTGTCTGCGATGGAACTCAAAAACGGCTTAAGCTAGAGCGCTGAAATTTTCAGTGATGATAGAGGACATGTTGCCATATTGCACCTGGATTTAGATATTCTCCGGAAGTGCCTAGTATGGAAGCTCGGTAGGGGTCGAAATTTAGGACACGAATCATGAGTGAATTTTTGAGACATTTTGTATCATATCTTTTAAAGTATAATTATTTTGTTAAAACATATTGAACAATATTTGTGCAGAATGACAAGATCTTTAATATGGTATCAAGAAAAAAGGGCTGACTCATCATATTAGGGACCGATAGGGGCCGAAAGTCTTTAATCGATAACTCTTAAACAAGCAATATTTTTGTATACATTACTGAAGCAAAATTATTTATCATAACAAACTACAACTATGCATTATGATTTTTACGTCATATGTTACATAAATAAGGGCCACAAGGGGCCAGAATGCTTAATCATTGAAGCTTTATATCTCGAAAAGGGGAAACATTTTGAAAAGCAATATTGAACAAATGTTGTTTAGAATGATGATCTGAACAATGTACATCCTTTGAATTTTTCCTAAACAGCCCCTATAAGGACTTAAAGGGACGGCCCCTAAATATTTCAAGTCTACATATCTCGAAAACGAAACGAAACTTCTGAATAGTTGTTGAACAAAAAGTCTTCAGAATTACAAGACCTTTCATGTGATATCAAGAAAAAGGGGCTGACCCCTCAAATTAGGGGCTCAGAGTGGCCAAAAGTCTTTCATCTATAACTCCTTAACGTAAAATATTTTGATATTGATTATTGAAGCAAAAATGTTCATCTTCACAATCTGCAACTATATATCTTAAAATTCTCTTCAAATATTACGTAATTAGGGGCCATAAGGGGCCAGAATGCTTAATCTTTGAAGCTTTATATCTCGAAAAGGGGAAACATTTTGAAAAGCAATATTGAACAAAAGTTGTTTAGAATGATGATCTGTACAATGTGCATCCTTTGAATTTTTCCTAAACAGCCCCTATAAGGACTTAAAGGGACGGCACCTATATATTTCAAGTCTGCATATCTCGAAAACTGAATAGTTGTTGAACAAAAAGTCTTCAGAATTACAAGACCTTTCATGTGATATGAAGACCCCTCAAATTAGGGGCTCAAAGGGGCTAAAAGTCTTTCATCTATAACTCTTTTACAGTAATGTTCATCTTCACGATCTGCTACTATAAATATTTTTAAAATCTTCATCAAATATTGCGTTTTTTGGTGCCATAATGATCAAAATTTTGTTAAACATAACTGAAGCAAATTGTACGTTTTCACTATTTATATATTATGAACGAAAATCTCAGTCAAATTCGTATCTCATCTTATCAAAAAAATCGGACGGAAGACCCACTCGTTGCTCGCAACGAGATCTCATCTAGTTATTATTATTATTCTTTTTTTTTCTTTACAATTTTTGTGCAGAAGATTTCTCGGAGTTGGCTCGATCGATTTACTTGAAAATTTCAGGGAAGATGTATCTTTGTCTGAACCTTATACGTTTTTCTCATTTTTTTGAAATTCACTTCCGGTAGGAAGTTATCGCCCTTTAATCAAAATTCAGAGGACCTCCTTGTCTGCAATGGAACTCAAAAACGATTAAAGCTAGAGTGCTGAAATTTTCAGCGATGATAGAGGACATGTTGTCATTGATCACCTGGGTTTTCAAATTTTCCGGAAGTGCCTAGTATGGAAGCTCGGTAGGGGTCGAAATTTAGGAAACGAATCATGAGTGAATTTTAGAGACATTTCTTACGATATCTTTTTAACTCTGAGTATTTTGTTAAAACATATTGAACAGAAATTGTGTAGAATTACAAGATCTTTTACATGATATCAAGGAAAAAGGGCTGACTCATCACATTAGGGGCCAAGAGGGGCCGAAGGTCTTTAATTAATAACTCTTTAACAATCAATATTTTGTAATCCATTACTGAAGCAAAAATGTTTATCCCAGCAATTTACAACTATATATTATGATATTCAAATCATATGTTACATAATTAGGGGCCATTAGGGGCCAGAATGCTAAATCTTTGACGCTTTATATCTCAAAAGTGGGAAATATTTTGATAAGTAATACTGAACAAAAGATGTTCAAAATAATGTTCTAAACAATATGCAACCTTTCATTTTTTGCTAGAAGTCCCCATTAAGGAGTTGAAGGGCCGGCCCCTAAATACTTCTTTTGCAAATATCTCAGAAACGAAAAAGAATTTCTGACTAGTTGGTGAACAAAAATTGTTCAAAATCATGAGAGCCTTAAAGTGATATGAAGAAAAAGGAGCTGGACCCTCAAAATAGGGGCTGAGAGGGGCCGAAAGTCTTTGAACAATAACTCTTTAACGATCAATATTTTGTAATGCATTACTGAAGCAAAAATGTTTATCTCAACAATTTATAACTATATATTTTGATATTTACATCATATGTTACATAATTAGGGGCCATAAGGGGCCAGAATGCTAAATCTTTGACGCTTTATATCTCAAAAGTGGGAAATATTTTGATAACCAATATTGAACAAAAGTTGTCCAAAATAATGTTTTATACAAGATGCAACCTTTCATTTTTTGCTAAACGTCCCCATTAAGGAGTTGAAGGGCCGGCCCCTACATACTTCTTTTGCAAATATCTCAAAAACGAAAAAGAATTTCTGACTAGTTGGTGAACAAAAATTGTTCAAAATCATGAGAGCTTTAAAGTGATATGAAGAAAAAGGAGCTGGACCCTCAAAATAGGGGCTGAGAGGGGCCGAAAGTCTTTGAACAATAATTCTTTAACGATCAATATTTTGTAATGCATTACTGAAGCAAAAATGTTTATCTCAACAATTTATAACTATGTATTTTGATATTTACATCATATGTTACATAATTAGGGGCCATAAGGGGCCAGAATGCTAAATCTTTGACGCTTTATATCTCAAAAGTGGGAAATATTTTGATAACCAATATTGAACAAAAGTTGTCCAAAATAATGTTTTATACAAGATGCAACCTTTCATTTTTTGCTAAACGTCCCCATTAAGGAGTTGAAGGGCCGGCCCCTACATACTTCTTTTGCAAATATCTCAAAAACGAAAAAGAATTTCTGACTAGTTGGTGAACAAAAATTGTTCAAAATCATGAGAGCTTTAAAGTGATATGAAGAAAAAGGAGCTGGACCCTCAAAATAGGGGCTGAGAGGGGCCGAAAGTCTTTGAACAATAATTCTTTAACGATCAATATTTTGTAATGCATTACTGAAGCAAAAATGTTTATCTCAACAATTTATAACTATGTATTTTGATATTTACATCATATGTTACATAATTAGGGGCCATAAGGGGCCAGAATGCTAAATCTTTGACGCTTTATATCTCAAAAGTGGGAAATATTTTGATAACCAATATTGAACAAAAGTTGTCCAAAATAATGTTTTATACAAGATGCAACCTTTCATTTTTTGCTAAACGTCCCCATTAAGGAGTTGAAGGGCCGGCCCCTACATACTTCTTTTGCAAATATCTCAAAAACGAAAAAGAATTTCTGACTAGTTGGTGAACAAAAATTGTTCAAAATCATGAGAGCTTTAAAGTGATATGAAGAAAAAGGAGCTGGACCCTCAAAATAGGGGCTGAGAGGGGCCGAAAGTCTTTGAACAATAATTCTTTAACGATCAATATTTTGTAATGCATTACTGAAGCAAAAATGTTTATCTCAACAATTTATAACTATGTATTTTGATATTTACATCATATGTTACATAATTAGGGGCCATTAGGGGCCAGAATGCTAAATCTTTGACGCTTTATATCTCAAAAGTGGGAAATATTTTGATAAGCAATATTGAACAAAAGATGTTCAAAATAATGTTCTAAACAATATGCAACCTTTCAATTTTTCAAAAACGTCTCACTAAAGGAGTTGAAGGGCTGGCCACTAAATATTTCTTTTGCAGTATCTCGGAAATGGAAAAGAATTTCTGAATAGTTGTTGAACAAAAAGTGTTTAAAATCATGAGAGCTTTAAGGTGATATCAAGGAAAAGGGGCTGGCCCCTCAAATTATGAACCGAAAGGGGCCGAAAGTCTTTAATCTATAACTCTTCAACGATCAATATTTTGTAATACAATACTGAAGCAAAAATGTTTATCTTCATAATTCACATCTATATATTATGATATTTACTTCATATGTTTCGTAATTAGGGGCCATAAGGGGCCAGAATGCTAAATCTTTGATTCTTTATATCTCGAAAGTGGGAAATATTTTGATAAGCAATATTGAAAAGATGTTTAAAATAATGTTCTTAACAATGTGCAACCTTTCAATTTTTGCTAAACGTCCCCGTTAGGGAATTGAAGGGACGACCCTAAATATTTCTTTTGCAAATAACTCCGAAACGAAAAAGAATTTCTGAACAGTTGTTGAACGAAAATTGTTCAAAATCATGAGAGCTTTAAGGTGATATCAAGAAAAAGGGGCTGGCCCCTCAAAATACGGATCGAGAGGGGCTGAAAGTCTTTAATCTATAACTCTTTTTTGATCAATATTTTGTTACACGTTACTGAGGGGAAATTGTTTTTCTTAAGAAATTATTTATATCATTATATTTGAACGAAAATCTCAATCAAATCCTTTTCTCATCTTACCAAAAATCGGACGGAAGACCCACTCGTTGCTCGCAACGAGATCTCATCTAGTTATTATTATTATTCTTACCGATTTTGTGCACGCAAGTTCTCGGTAACGTCTTGGCCGATTTTCATGAAACTTTCAGATCTGATAGGTATTGATCTGAACCTTATTGGAAATTTTTTTCGTTGATGACGTCACTTTCCATCTCGAGATATTTAGGATTTTCTGATTTTCAGAGGGTCGGCTTGTCCTGGAAACTCCTCCGAAACGACTTAAGATATTGAGTCAAGATTTTCAGTGAAGGTAGGGGAAGGTTTGTAGATTTGCAGGCAGGTGTCCAAATCTCTCTAGCTCAAAAGGCGCCGAAGCTCGGTAGGGCTCAAAAAATGTCTCAGAAACATCTCACAAAATTTTACACCTTTTCTTTCATATCTTCATACATGTTAATAATTTGTTAAAACATATAGAAGAAAAGTTGTGCAGAATGATACGACCTTTCATTTGATATCAAGAAAAAGGGGCTGACCCCTCAAATTAGGGGCTGAGAGGGGCCAAAAGTCTTCCATCTATAACTCTTTAACCATCAATAATTTGTAATACATTACTGAAGCAAAGATGTTTATCTTAATGATTTACAACAATATATGATAAGATTCTGATCATATGTTACGTAATAAGGGGTCACAAGGGGCCAAAATGCAAAATCTTTGACGCTTTATATCTCGAAAAGGGAGAATATTTTGATAAGCAATACTGAACAAAAGATAGTCAGAATAATGTTCTAAACAACATGCACTCTTTCAATTTTTGTCAGACGGCCCCATTAAGGACCTGAAGGGGTGGCCCCTAAATATTTTAATTCAGCATATCTCCACAACGAAAAGAAATCTCTGAATAGTTGTTGAACAAAAACTATTCAAAATCACAAGACCTTTCATTTGATATCAAGAAAAAGGGGCGGACCCTTCAAATTAGGGGCTGAGAGGGGCCAAAAGTCTTCCATCTATAACTCTTTAACCATCAATAATTTGTAATACATTACTGAAGCAAAAATGTTTATCTTAACGATTTACAACAATATATGATAAGATTCTGATCATATGTTACGTAATAAGGGGTCACAAGGGGCCAGAATGCAAAATCTTTGACGCTTTATATCTCGAAAAGGAAGAATATTTTGATAAGGAATACTGAACAAAAGATGATCAGAATAATGTTCTAAACAACATGCACTCTTTCAATTTTTGTCAGACGGCCCCATTAAGGACCTGAAGGGGTGGCCCCTAAATATTTCCATTCAGCATATCTCCACAACGAAAAGAAATCTCTGAATAGTTGTTGAACAAAAAGTCTTCAAAATCACAAGACCTTTCATTTGATATCAAGAAAAAGGGGCGGACCCTTCAAATTAGGGGCTGAGAGGGGCCAAAAGTCTTTCATCTATAACTTTTTAACCAGCAATAATTTGTTATACATTACTGAAGCAAAGATGTTTATCTTAATGATTTACAGCAATATATGATAAGATTCTGATCATATGTTACGTAATCAGGGGTCACAAGGGGCCAGAATGCTTAATCTTTGACACTTTATCTCTCGAAAAGGAAGAATATTATGATAAGCAATACTGAAGAAAAGATGGTCAGAATAATGTTCTAAACAACATGCACTCTTTCAATTTTTGTCAGACGGCCCCATTAAGGACCTGAAGGGGTTACCCCTAAATATTTCCATTCAGCATATCTCCACAACGAAAAGAAATCTCTGAATAATTGTTGAACAAAAAGTCTTCAAAATCACAAAACCTTTCATTTGATATCAAGAAAAAGGGACTGACCCTTCAAATTAGGGGCTGAGAGGGGCCAAAATCTTTCATCTATAACTCTTTAACCATCAATAATTTGTAATACATTACTGAAGCAAAGATGTTTATCTTAATGATTTACAACAATATATGATAAGATTCTGATCATATGTTACGTAATAAGGGGTCACAAGGGGCCAAAATGCAAAATCTTTGACGCTTTATATCTCGAAAAGGAAGAATATTTTGATAAGCAATACTGAACAAAAGATGGTCAGAATAATGTTCTAAACAATATGCTTCCTTTCATTTTTTTGTCAAACGGCCCGATTAAGGACTTGGAGGGGTGACCCCTAAATATTTCCATTCAGCATATCTCCACAACGAAAGGAAATCTTTGAATATTTCTTGAAAAATCGTTTCCAAAATCACAAGACCTTTCAATTGATATCAAGAAAAAGGGGCTGACTCCTTAAACTAGGGGCTCAGAGGGGCCAAAAGTATGTCATCTATAGCTCTTTGATAATGGTATATAAATCAAAAGAATGAAATCTAATTAGGGAAGTCTATATATTATTATCTTTTAACAAAGATCATAATCAAAATCATATCTCATCTTATCGAGAAATCGGACGGAAGACCTACTCGTTGCTCGCAACGAGATCTCATCTAGTTATTATTATTTTTTTCTGTCCAAATTTTGTGCAGACGATTTCTCAGAGATGGTTGGATGGATTCACTTGAAATTTTCAGAGATGATGTATCATGATGTAAACCTAATACATTTTCTTTAATTTTTGGAAATTCACTTCCGGTCGGAAGTTATCGCCCTTTAATCGAATTTTTAGTGACCATTTTGTCTACACAAAAACTCAAAAATGACAAAAGCTAGAGCGCTGAAATTTTCAGTGATAATAGAGGACATGTTCTAGTTGTGCACCTCAGTTTTCAAATTTTCTGGAAGTGCCTAGTATGGAAGCTCGGTAGGGGTCAAAATTTAGGACATGAATCAGGAGTGAATTTTCGAGACATTTTTTATCATATCTTCAAAACTATAAATATTTTCTTAAAACATATTGAACAGAAATTGTGTAGAATAATAAGATCTTTTTTATTATATCAAGAAAAAAGGGCTGACTCATCACATTAGGGGCCAAGAGGGGCCAAAAGTCTTAAATCCATAAATCTTAATCAATCAATATTTTGATATACAGTACTAAAGCAAAAATGTTTATCTGAACAATCTACAACTATATATTATGATAAAAATCTCATATGTTACATAATTAGGGGCCATAAGGGGCCAGAATACTAAATCTTTGACGCTTTATATCTCGAAAATTGGAAATATTTTGATAAGCAATATTGAGCAAAAGATGTTCAAAATAATGTTCTAAACAATATGCAACATTTCATTTTTCTCTAAACGTCCCCATTAAGGAATTAAAGGCCGGCCCCTAAATATTTCTTTTGCATATATCTCGGAAACGAAAAAAAAATTCTGAATAGTTGTTCAACAAAAAGTGTTCAAAATCATAAGAGCTTTAAGGTGATATCAAGAAAAAGGGAATTGCCCCTCAAAATAAGGGCTGATAGGGGCCGAAAGTCTTTCATCAATAACTCTTAAACGATCAATATTTTGTAATACATTACTAAGGCAGAATAGATCATCTTCACACTCCTTAACTATATAACGTTGTTGGCATCATATGTTACGTTATAAGGGGACAATAGGGGCCAGAATGCTAAATCTTTGACGTTATTAGTGGACATTAGGGGCCAGAATGCTAAATCTTTTACGCTTTATATCTCGAAAGTGGGAAATACCTTGATAAGCAATATTGAATAAAAGATGTTCACAATAACGTTTTGAACAATATGTTACCTTTCAATTTTTGCTAAACGTTCCCATTAAGGAGTTGAAGGGCCGGCCCCTATGATTTCTTCTGCAGATATCTCGGAAACGAAAAAAAAATTAGAATAGTTGTTGAACAAAAAGTGTTCAAAATCATGAGAGCTGTAAGAAGATATCAAGAAAATAGGGCTGGCCCCTCAAAATAGGGACCAAGACGGGCCGAAAATCTATAATCTATAGTCTTTAATGATCAACATTTTGTTATAGATTACTGAAGCAAAACTGTTCATCTTAACAATTTATTTGTATCATTATATTTGAACGAAAGTCTCAGTCAAATTTTTATCTCATCTTATCAAAAATCGGACGGAAGACCCACTCGTTGCTCGCAACGAGATCGCATCTAGTTATTATTATTATTATTATTTTTCTTCCAACCGATTTTGTGCACGCGATTTCTCAGAAACGGCTGGGCCGATTTATACCAAACTTTCAGATGTAAAAGATATTCAATTGATCTTGATAGGTTTTTTTGTTTTTTGATGACGTCACTTCCGGTCGTGAGATATTGACGATTTTCTGATTTTCAGAGGGTCGGCTTGTCCTGGAAACTCCTCCTAAACGACTAAAGCTATTGACTTAAGATTTTCAGTGAAGATAGAGGAAAGATTGCAGATGTGCAATTGGGCATCTATATCTTTCCATCTCAAATGGAGTTGAAGCTCGCCTGGGCTCGAAAAATAGGCTCACAAACATCTCGCAAAATTTGACACGTTTTCTTTTATATCTTTTTACCTGTAAATATTTTGTTAAAACATGTAGTACAAAAGATGTGTAAAATGATAAGACCTTTCATTTGATCTCAAGAAAAAAGGGCTGATCCCTCAAATTAGGGGCACAAAGGGGCCAAAAGTCTTTTACGTATAACTCTTGAACAATCAATATATCATAATAAATTACTGAAGCAAAAATGTTCATCTTATCGATTTGCAACTATATGTTTTAATATTTTGACCATATAATACGTAATAAGGGGCCAAAAGGGGCCAGAATGCTAAATCTTTGACGCTTTATATCTCAAAAAGGGGGAATATTTTGAAAAGCAATATTGAACAAAAGATGTTCAGAATAATGTTCTAAACGATATGCAACCTTTCAATTTTTGCAAAACGGCCCCATTAAGGACTTGAAGGGCTGGCCCCTATATATTTCAATTCATCATATCTCGAAAACGAAAATAGATTTCTGAATAGTTGTTGAACAAAAAGTCTTCAAAATCACAAGATCTTTCATTTGATTTCAAGAAAAAAGGGCTGATCCCTTAAATTAGGGGCTCAGAGGGGCCAAAAGTCTTTCATGTATAACTCTTGAACGATCAATATTTTGTAATAAATTACTGAAGCAAAAATGTTCATCTTATCAATTTGCAACTATATGTTTTAAAATTTTGATCATATGTTACGTAATAAGGGGCCAAAAGGGGCCAGAATGCTAAATCTTTGACGTTTTATATCTCAAAAAGGGGGAATATTTTGAAAAGCAATATTGAACAAAAGATGTTCAGAATAATGTTCTAAACGATATGCAACCTTTCAATTTTTGCAAAACGGCCCCATTAAGGACTTGAAGGGCTGGCCCCTAAATATTTCAATTCATCATATCTCGAAAACGAAAATAGATTTCTGAATAGTTGTTGAACAAAAAGTCTTCAAAATCACAAGATCTTTCATTTGATTTCAAGAAAAAAGGGCTGATCCCTTAAATTAGGGGCTCAGAGGGGCCAAAAGTCTTTCATGTATAACTCTTGAACGATCAATATTTTGTAATAAATTACTGAAGCAGAAATGTTCGTCTTATCGACTTGCAACTATATGTTTTATATTTTGATCATATGTTACGTAATAAGGGACCAAAAGGGACCAGAATGCTAAATCTTTGACGCTTTATATCTCAAAAAGGGGGAATATTTTGAAAAACCAAATATTGAACAAAGAATGTTCAGAATAATGTTCTAAACGATATGCAACCTTTCAATTTTTGCAAAACGGCCCCATTAAGGATTTGAAGGGCTAGCCCCTATATATTTCAATTCATCATATCTCGAAAACGAAAATAGATTTCTGAATAGTTGTTGAACA
The DNA here is from genome assembly GCF_033153115.1 of Saccostrea echinata. NCBI lineage: Eukaryota > Metazoa > Mollusca > Bivalvia > Ostreida > Ostreidae > Saccostrea > Saccostrea echinata. The sequence continues at coordinate 341,741 of NW_026889761.1, forward strand.
AAAAGTCTTCAAAATCACAAGATCTTTCATTTGATTTCAAGAAAAAAGGGCTGATCCCTTAAATTAGGGGCTCAGAGGGGCCAAAAGTCTTTCATGTATAACTCTTGAACGATCAATATTTTGTAATAAATTACTGAAGCAAAAATGTTCATCTTATCAATTTGCAACTATATGTTTTAAAATTCTGATCATATGTTACGTAATAAGGGGCCAAAAGGGGCCAGAATGCTAAATCTTTGACGCTTTATATCTCAAAAAGGGGGAATATTTTGAAAAGCAATATTGAACAAAGAATGTTCAGAATAATGTTCTAAACGATATGCAACCTTTCAATTTTTGCAAAACGGCCCCATTAAGGATTTGAAGGGCTGGCCCCTATATATTTCAATTCATCATATCTCGAAAACGAAAATAGATTTCTGAATAGTTGTTGAACAAAAAGTCTTCAAAATCACAAGATCTTTCATTTGATATCAAGAAAAAAGGGCTGATCCCTTAAATTAGGGGCTCAGAGGGGCCAAAAGTCTTTCATGTATAACTCTTGAACGATCAATATTTTGTAATAAATTACTGAAGCAAAAATGTTCATCTTATCAATTTGCAACTATATGTTTTAAAATTTTGATCATATGTTACGTAATAAGGGGCCAAAAGGGGCCAGAATGCTAAATCTTTGACGCTTTATATCTCAAAAAGGGGGAATATTTTGAAAAGCAATATTGAACAAAAGATGTTCAGAATAATGTTCTAAACGATATGCAACCTTTCAATTTTTGCAAAACGGCCCCATTAAGGACTTGAAGGGCTGGCCCCTAAATATTTCAATTCATCATATCTCGAAAACGAAAATAGATTTCTGAATAGTTGTTGAACAAAAAGTCTTCAAAATCACAAGATCTTTCATTTGATATCAAGAAAAAAGGGCTGATCCCTTAAGTTAGGGGCTCAGAGGGGCCAAAAGTCTTTCATGTATAACTCTTGAACGATCAATATTTTGTAATAAATTACTGAAGCAGAAATGTTCGTCTTATCGACTTGCAACTATATGTTTTATATTTTGATCATATGTTACGTAATAAGGGGCCAAAAGGGGCCAGAATGCTAAATCTTTGACGTTTTATATCTCAAAAAGGGGGAATATTTTGAAAAGCAATATTGAACAAAAGATGTTCAGAATAATGTTCTAAACGATATGCAACCTTTCAATTTTTGCAAAACGGCCCCATTAAGGACTTGAAGGGCTGGCCCCTAAATATTTCAATTCATCATATCTCGAAAACGAAAATAGATTTCTGAATAGTTGTTGAACAAAAAGTCTTCAAAATCACAAGATCTTTCATTTGATATCAAGAAAAAAGGGCTGATCCCTTAAGTTAGGGGCTCAGAGGGGCCAAAAGTCTTTCATGTATAACTCTTGAACGATCAATATTTTGTAATAAATTACTGAAGCAGAAATGTTCGTCTTATCGACTTGCAACTATATGTTTTATATTTTGATCATATGTTACGTAATAAGGGGCCATATTGCTAAATCTTTGACGCTTTATATCTCAAAAAGGGGAAATATTTTGAAAAGCAATATTGAACAAAAGATGTTCAGAATAATGTTCTAAACAATATGCAACCTTTCAATTTTGCAAAAAGGCCCCATTAAGGACTTGAAGGGCTGGCCCCTAAATATTTCAAAAACGAAAATAGATTTCTGAATAGTTGTTGAACAAAAAGAAAAAGGGGCTGTTCCCTCAAATTAGGGACTAAGAGGGGCCAATAGTCTTTCATGTATAACTGTTGAGCCATCAATATTTTGTTACAACTTACTGAAGCAAAAATGGTCATCTCAACGATTTGCAACTATATGTTTTAAAATTGTGATCATATGTTACGTAATAAGGAGTTACAAAAGGCCAGAATGCTAAATCTTTGATGCTTTATATCTCGAAAAAAGAGAATATTTTGATAAGCAATACTGAACAAAAGATGGTCAGAATAATGTTCTAAACAATATGCACCCTTTCAATTTTTGTCAAACGGCCCCATTAAGGACCAGGAGGGGTGGTCCCTAAATATTTCCATTCAGCATATCTCCACAACGAAAAGAAATCTCAATAGTTGTTGAACAAAAAGTCTTCAAAATCACAAGACCTTTCGATTGATATCAAGAAAAAGGGGCTGAACCCTCAAACTAGGGGCTCAGAAGGGCCAAAAGCATGTCATTTATAGCTCTTTGATTAGGTTATATAAATCAAAAGAATGAAATCTAAATAGGGAAGTCTATATATTATTATCTTTTAACAAAGATTATAGTCAAAGTCATATCTCATCTCATCGAAAAATCGGACGGAAGACCTACTCGTTGCTCGCAACGAGATCTCATCTAGTTATTATTATTATTTTTCTTCCAACCGATTTTGTGCACGCGATTTCTCAGAAACGGCTTGGCCGATTTACATCAAACTTTCAGATGTGAAAGATAATCAACTGATCTTGATAGGTTTTTTTGGTTTTTGATGACGTCACTTCCGGTCGTGAGATATGGACGATTTTCTGATTTTCAGAGGGTCAGCTTGTCCTGGGGTGTTCTCCTAAACGAATAGAGATAAAGGGATAAGATTTTCTGTGAAGATAGAGGAAAGATTGTAGATGTGCCATTTTGCATCTATATGTTTCCAGCTCAAAAGGCACTGAAGCTCGCCTGGGCTCGAAAAATAGGCTCACAAGCATCTCGCAAAATTTGACATGTTTTCTTTTATATCTTTTTACCTGTAAATATTTTGTTAAAACATATATTACAAAAGATGCACAAAATGACAAGACGTATCATTTGATATCAAGAAAAAGGGGCTGATCACTCAAATTAGGGGCTCAGAGGGGCCAAAACTCTTTCATATATAACTTTTGAACGATCAAAATTTTGTTATAAATTACTGAAGCAAAAATGTTCATCTTAACAATTTGCAACTATATGTTTTAAAATTTTTATCATATATTACGTAATAAGGGGCCAGAAGGGGCCAGAATGCTAAATCTTTGACGCTTTCTATCTCGAAAAGAGAGAATATTTTGATAAGCAATACTGAACAAAAGATGGTCAGATTATTAATTTAAACTATATGCAACCTTTCAATTTTTGCAAAACTGCCCCATTAAGGACTTGAAGGGCTGGCCCCTAAATATTTCAATTCAGCATATCTCAAAAAACGAAAATAAATTTCTGAATAGTTGTTGAACAAAAAATCTTCAAAATGACAAGACCTTTCATTTGATATCAAGAAAAAAGGGCTGGTCCCTCAAATTAGGGGCTCAGAGGGGCCAAAACTCTTTCAAGTATAACTCTTGAACGATCAATATTTTGTTATTAATTACTGAAGCAAAAATGTTTATCTTAACAATTTGCAACTATATGGTTTAAAATTTTGATCATATCTTACGTAATAAGGGACCAAAAGGGGCCAGAATGCTAAATCTTCGATGCTTTATATCTCAAAAAGGGGGAATATTTTGATAAGCAATAGTGAGCAAAAGATGTTAAGAATAATGTTTCTAAACAAAATGCAACCTTTCAAATTTTGCAAAACAGCCCCATTAAGGACTTGAAGGGCTGGCCCCTAAATATTTCAATTCAGCATATCTCGAAAACGAAAATAGATTTTTGAATAGTTGTTGAACAAAAAATCTTCAAAATCAAAAGACCTTTCAATTGATATCAAGAAAAAAGGGCTGATCCCTTAAATTAGGGGCTCAGGGGGGCCAAAAGCCTTTCATGTATAACTTTTGAACGATCAATATTTTGTTATAAATTACTGAAGCAAAAATGTTCATCTTATCGATTTGCAACTATGTGTTTTAAAATTTTGATCATATGTTACGTAATAAGGGGCCAAAAGGGGCCAGAATACTAAATGTTTAATGCTTTATATCTCAAAAAGGGGGAATATTTTGAAAAGCAATATTGAACAAAAGATGTTCAGAATAATGTTCTAAACAATATGCAACCTTTCAATTTTTGCAAAACGGCCCCATTAAGGACTTGGAGGGCTGGCCCCTAAATATTTTAATTCACCATATCTCGAAAACGAAAATAGATTTCTGAATAGTTGTTGAACAAAAAGTCTTCAAAATCAAAAGACCTTTCATTTGGTATCAAGAAAAAGGGGCTGACCCCTCAAATAAGGGGCTCAGGGGGGCCAAAACTCTTTCATCTTTATCTCTTAAACGATCAATAATTTGTAATACATTCCTGAAGCAAAGATGCTTATCCTAACAATTTACAACAATATATGATACGATACTGATCATACGTTACGTAATAAGGGGTCACAAGGGGCCAGAATGTTAAATCTTTGACGCTTTATATCTCGTAAAGGGGGAATATTTTGATAAGCAATACTGAACAAAAGATAGTCAGAATAATGTTCTAAACAATATGTACCCTTTCAATTTTTATCAAATGTCCCCATTAAGGACATTGAAGAATGGCCCCTAAATATTTCCATTCAGCATATCTCCACAACGAAAGGAAATCTCTGAATAATTGTTGAACAAAACGTTTTCAAAATCACAAGACCTTTCAGTTGATATCAAGAAAAAGAGGCTGACCCCTCAAACTAGGGGCTCAGAGGGGCCAAAAACATGTCATCTATAGCTCTTTGATAATGTTATATAAATCAAAAGAATGAAATCTAATTAGGGAAGTCTATATCTTATTATCTTTAAACAAAATCATAGTCAAAATCATATTTCATCGAAAAATGGGACGGAAGACCTACTCGTTGCTCGCAACGAGATCTCATCTAGTTATTATTATTATTATTATATCTAAAAAAAAAATAAGTTATATCTGATGGTTAATTTGTTGGCCCCCCAGCCTCCTTAAAAAAAAAAAGATAAAGTTTCATCTTATTGAAATTTGTTTTTTAACAAGAATATGAGCTATAATGTAGCAATAGGAATCGATAATATTACTGCTGGTTTGGATCATTGAGCAAACCAGAGATGAGCTAGTTCAGGAGCCTAGTTGCTATTCTGGATCTGTGTAGACCACACTGTAAGATAGAACCATTGTTATCCCTAGATAGATCACAGTCTAGTATATGCTTGTATCATTCAAGATTGTAGCATTTTGTAGCCACTAAAAGTCTAAAACCTTGCTTAGGCCAATAGAAAAATAATTGTTTGATGTACTCTGACCAACCCTATAAAATGCCCCTAACAAATCTTTTTTTTTTAGTACTTTAAAATTTAGATTTTTTTTTTTATCTGGGTATCAAGGGAATTACAGATTGTTTCATTTTTAAAGTAAAGGCTTACCATTTCTTTTTGTTTTACTACTGAAAGTTGATATCAAATCTGTTAAACTGTCCAGTGTAACATAAAAACACCAATAAATTTCTGAGTTTGTGACTTTATTGGCAATTATCACTTTGTTAGAGAGAGCACCCCCACCACCAAAAAAATACAGCCAACCTTGAGAAATGTGGGTCAAAGTACATCACACGAAAACTATTTTTAATGATAGCCATGCATGGAAGCTAGTGACTGTTACAGGCTTTTTGTAATTGTACCACAATCAAACCCATCTAATCACCTTTTAACCTGTTAATTACATTATATTTACATCCACTAAGTATGATCTCCTTTAAACATGCATCTTCAAAAACCCATGATCAATTATCAATTTTGATGCTGCTAAGTAAGTCACCTCTACAGAGCTCTTCCTTCAGTAAAACGTAGTGATGTACATATCGCTATAGTGCTGTACATCTTGTAAATACAATAATAAAATATGTTATTAGCATGGGAAAAGCATTGCAACTATTGCAGGAAAAAAAATCACATAACCCTTGTACATGTAAGTGCATGGCCTAAAGAACCGGAGTTGTGCCCCCCCCCCCCCCCAAATATTATAGAATACAACAGCTGTATAGGAAATATAATTACTATTGCTTGTGCCACCTCAAATGACCTCAATAATAACGCGATGACCTGTTTTTTTTTTTAATTTGGCTTGTGAAGAATTTTTGTCGTGCTTCCCACAAACTGAAAATGTTTGAATATTTGGGTTGAACCCCCCCACCTCCCCACTGAAATTGCTTCCTACAAGCCTGAAGCAGGTTATCTAATTTTTCTGCAACATTCATTCCCATACGAACAACCAAAGAAAGCTCTTTTAAGGCATTTACTTACAAATACTTAAAAATAAGTTTTTCCTCAATTAAGATGTTTTATTTATTTATTTATTTAAACTGTGTTATTTACAAAGAAAATTCAGTACAACTGCTCAAATAAAGTATTTGCATGGATGCCTTTATATATACATTTATATAAAAAGGGTTGATCCTTAACATGTACACAGAGCCGGAACACATTTTTCACTTCACTGATTTATTCGATGATGGTTAAATATACTTCAAACAATTGTGTACTGAATAATGTAACTAAGAAATTATACATTTACACACTTGAAACAAAGTCTTGGCACACTTTCTTCTTCACTATGCATGTACATATAAACTGCAAAATTAGAACCTATGCAGAAGCTAGAAAAGATTTTTCATACAAGTTATATTTACAATGTACATTAAAATGTTTGTGGTGGTGAAAAAATACATACAAATGGAACCATACATTAAACAAAAACACATATACATATTAAGACTATTTTCAGTCAATTCACAAAACATATTCATATAACATGTAAATTTCAATTGATAAGGCAAAATCACCTATCATTTAAAAGATATTTGTACATTTGGAATTTTCAAAGATTATAGAATTCCGACAGAACACTTTCACTCTGGGTGGGGGGTCCATAATCCATTAATCATTCATTATATGCACTGCAGCTATAAATAAAAATCCGGATGCTTCACCATCATTCAATATGACATAAGGGATCACCTTGTGGATGTGGTCAATGTAGCGGCCACACTGGTCAAGAGTCAGGGATTCCCAAAACGCCTTTATCCCTCCAACAAGCTGATCCTTGGTCCTTGTCTTGGTCTGCAGGTAATACTTCATTGATGCCCAGACATTCTCTATCAGGTTGAGATCTGGTGATGAGGCAGGCGTTTCCATCACGTTGTCTAATACCCCATTGTCTTCCATCCATTTCTTTGGTGATTTTGAGTTATGCTTGCTGTTGTTGTCCTGTTGATATAAAACAAATGAAAGGAAAATCAGAAAAAAATAAATATGAACAGTTTTTAATTTTTTTGTTTTTAAAAATCAATTCTACAATATAATAGTATTTGAGGGAAATGTATACATGTACATGGCTACTTGTACATATTCATATATAACTTCTCAAAAATAAATATACTTTTATTAAGAGTTGTTAATAATTTTCATTATACACTGAATTACAGCATAATGATTTCTTGCAACCAAACACTGATTAACAAAATAAATATTTAAATGAAAAGTAGATAACTTACTTGGTACTACCGATAGCCATCAGGAACCTTGTCTTCAACAAATGGAATAAAGTTTTGAGCCAGTATTCCTTAATAAATGACAGAATCCATCACCCCATTGAAGACACAAATGCTTGTCTGGCCTTGATAAGATGTTCCAGCCCATACATGAACCTGAAACACAACATACATTAAAACATTATTTAACACCTTTTTCCCACATGCAGAAAATGGGAAAAGACTTGGATGTTCAATACGAAGTTTACATTTTTATAAACTTGATTTGGATTGCAAAGGATTTACATAATATATCCTTGACAGAAAAAAAGTTAAAACAATCATAAGATACACTTAGTGTTCATTACCTAAGGATTGATAACAACTACATGTACATGTATTACATATACAGTCATATTCTCTTACCTAATATAGGCATGTTTCAGCTTACACTTCCTTGCACACTTTCTCTGCAGTCTAGAGCAGTCCTGATGGAAGAAAAGTCTTCCATGAGCTGACATCTCAACTGTGCTTTCATCCACAAAGATGACATCTCGAAATTCCTCTCTCTGGTTGAGGGCATTAAGGCACCACTTAAGTTGAACCTACGATAAAAAATATTTGGTTTACATATATCATTCCTATAATAAATTGCTAGATTTTTATTTCATTAATAGGATCTGATGAGCATGAATGATAAATTAACCCCCTCTCATTACTTACGTTCCCCTTTCAACAATCACCCCCTCTTTCATAACTAGGATCTGATGAGCATGTGTAATGGTGGAAAGTCTGTGAGCCACAATGATGGTTGTTCTGTTCTCACAAACTCTCTCCAGGGGTGTTTGTAAATTACGTTCTGTCTTAAGTGTCCACAACAGATGTAGCCTACAAAATAAGAATGGAGATCTGTGAATAAACACACAGAATGATATGCAGGTGCAGATCCAGGAATATTTTCCAGGGGGGTCCACCCTAGTCAAAAAAAAAAAAAAAAAACTTAAATTCCATTCCCAATTGATTAAACCCAGAAAAGAACTGCGAACGATAGTATTGTTCTCCCGCCTACCTCCAAGTCAATTTTCAAAAGTTAAGATATTCAAGTGATTTTTAATATTTATATTGATATTTATATGGATCGATTTTCATAAAACATTACTACTTCTTTGGGAAAACAATGAGAGATAACTCTAAAATTTTGGTAAAACTAGTACTCGTGTTTTTCACTATAGAAATCAACGGAAAACGGAATATATTTTTAAAACAAAAATTCCTTTTTACGGGTAATATGGACTGTCATTTCACAAATTCATACCAAAGCTTTTTGTGTTTCGGGGGGGGGGGGGGGGACATATGTTTATATACAAAAAATGACAAAAATGCTTATTTTTTTCAGCAATTTCCAAGTGCTTTACAACTGAAACATTATATTTTACTAATATATATGCTTAACTTTATATGCATACAACATAAGAAAAGATTTAAGAAACATTTATTCATATCCAAGACTATTTCAGAATACGGTGATGCTTTATAGCCCGATTTCAGTGGAAAATATTGTCTACCCCCCTTATTTCAAGAGCTGGAATTAGGGATATTTTACTATTTAGCACTGGAATTAAAATAATTAATCAATTACCATTGAACTGTTCTTTGTATTAAACAAAGATTTTATGGCCAAATTGTCATCAATATTGAATTAAATGGTTGTAAAATGTAGGCGGGAATCGGGAGTTAACGTGCGTAGTTCTTTGTTGACAATCCAAAAAGAAAACAAACTTTAATTCCATTTCCAAAACATGAAAAACACCATTTTGTGGTGGTGATGGTGGGGTCCACATTTTCTTGGGGGGGGGGGGTCCAAAGTCATTTTTTATTTGCTTCAGTATATACTTTTAATAACTCTGCAAATTCCAGGGGGGGGGGGGGGGGTTTCACCCCCCCCCCTCTAGATCCACCCACGCATGATATCATTTACCACTATCTATTCTTCACCACCAGTAACCATGGCATTGTGTAAAAACAAAATTGACTTTTATCAGGTTCACATTATATATATTACCTCATCCAGCAGGAAAATCTGGGGGTTCTTTAGTATAGCCCTGGCTATGCCACCCTCTGTTTCTCTCCCCCACTTAGCTTAAGTCCTCTCTCACCAACCACTGTGTTATAATAATAACCTGCAGAACAGTTATAAAAACTAGAAATATGTCCATAGGACATGAATGCCCCGCCGAGGGTATATTAGCAATGCAACATTTTAACACAAATTGAGAAAATTGAGGTCAAGGTCAAAGGAAAGGTCAAGGTCAAAAAATATTGATGCAGTTGAATAGCTTATATTAGTATGTATCAGCATATGAAGTTTGACACAAATAAAGAAAAGTGAGGTCAAGATCAAATGAAAGGTCAAGGTCAAAAAAAAAATTGTTTATGCAGTTGAAAGGTTACATCAGTATGTATTAGCATATGAAGTTTGATAAAAATATTATGAATGGTTTTAAAACTAAGCTAAACACTAATTAAAGAAAAGTGAGGTCAAGGTCAAAGGAAAGGTCAAAGCAAAAAAATATTAATGCAGTTGAATAGCTCTCATCAGTATGTATCAGCATATAAAGTTTGACACTAATTTAAGAAAAGTGAGGTCAAGGTCAAAGGAAAGGTCAAGGTCAAAAAATGTTGATGCAGTTGAATAGCTCTCATCAGTATGTATCAGCATATGAAGTTTGTTAAAAATATCTTGAATGGTTTCATTAAAACTGAGCTAAACACTAATTTAAGAAAAGTGAGGTCAAGGTCAAAAGAAAGGTCAAGGTCAAAAAATGTTGATGCAGTTGAATAGCTCTCATCAGTATGTATCAACATATGAAGTTTGATTACACTATCTTGAATGGTATCTTTAAAACTGAGCTAAAAACTAATTTGAGAAAAGTGAGGTCAAGGTCAAAAGAAAGGTCAAGGTCAAAAAATGTTGATGCAGTTGAATAGCTCTCCTCAGTTTGTATCAGCATATGAAGTTTGATAACACTATCTTGAATGGTATCTTTAAAACTGAGCTAAACACTAATTTAAGAAAAGTGAGGTCAAGGTCAAAGGAAAAGTCAAGGTCAAAAAATGTTGATGCAGTTGCATAGCTCTCATCAATATCTATCATCATATGAAGTTTGATAAAAATATCTTGGATAGTTTCTTTGAAACTGAGCTTTGAACAGAGCTAAATGCAATGTGTGATGAAAGGACAGAAGGACGGAAGACGGACATGACAAACATTATATGCCCCGGCCATATTCATGGCGGGGCATAATAATGCAAGTAGCCTCAAAAATTAACTTTAGATCTTATAAAACATTGAAAGGAAATTGACCAAGAGAGTACCATGCATTCTGGGTAATTATGGGAGGGTGCTGAAATAGGTGTCAAGATTAACTCTTGTTCACCAAAATGTATCTTATAATAGCCAATAATAATCAATTTAGTAAATATTCATTTGTTATGTATTTAAAATACAGTACTGTAACAGTAAAACGGAATTTGAGAGCAATTCACACTCTTTACTCAAAGACACTGTATAGTGAATGAATTATTAAGAGACATACTGAATCATACTGAATCAAAGGGAGAAAAGATATACATGTACATATGTATTTAACACAAGAGATACATGTATAGGTTAAGTGATAAGGGACAGACATATTGGCAGACAGGTGATTAACAGACATGAAGAAAATTTATCACTGCAGAGAACTTGCCAAGTGGGACCCTTATTATCTTAAGAGAATCATAACCCTACAATGCATTTAGTATACTTATAAAATGCTTAATACATATGTACATTGTCATGTTATTATTTTCTACAAACTTGATGTGAGGTTTAATTTCTACAAACTTAATATGAGGTTTAATTTCTACAAACTTAATGTGAGGTTTAATTTCTACAAACTTAATGTGAGGTATGACATCCTTACCATCAGAAAAAGATAAAACTCTCTCATAAATATCTGCATTATCAGCTGCGTCTTCCACCTGTTTGTCATTAGCATCAACATTACCATATCGTATATGATAGTGGATATTGGCATTAAACAAGACAGTATCCTGGGGCACAACACCAATTTGCTGTCGGAGAGATTCTTGCTTGACCTTCAAAATTAAAAATGCATTTAATGTACAATTGTGCAATGAGTACATGTGTTATCCTATGAACATGTATCAGCAATGACATGCCTCTTAAAATAACAGTTTAACTTTATCTCAAATACCAGGGATATGTGTAAGGCTGTCATGGTTCCCTGAAATAACCAAAAACCGTGGTCCAAGTTATTCGGTTCAGTTTCGGTTCCATATTTCCGGATTTTGGTTTGGGTCTGGTTTATATATTAACATATGTTTTATACAAAAAATGGCGCAGAAATCAAAAGAATGATGATGATAACAGTGATAAATAAACATCACAACTGAATTATACATCAATCCATGACAATACACTTGTCACGAGAGGATTAGATAATTATCAAAACAAGCAAGAATGGTCAGGTTGTAGATAATAGCCAGCCCAGTAGTATGGGCAAGCCCTTTTACTATTTATTCGTAAAATAAATTTTCACTCAAAATTACAGAGATATCTCTTATTTTAGAGAGATATCACTTTAAAAACAGAGATATCTCTCAACTTAAAGAGATATCTCTCAACTTAAAGAGATATCTCTCTAAGAAAGAGATATCTCTTTCACTTAGAGATATATCTCTTACACTAAGAGAGATATCTCTTTCAATTGGAGAGATATCTCTTCCACTTAAAGAGATATCTTTTCCTTTGAGAGATATCTCTTTCGTTAAGAGAGATATCTCTTAGCGTTAAAGAGATATCTCTTTCACTTAGAGAGATATCTCTTTCACCTAGAAAGATATCTCTTTTACTTTGAGAGATATCTTTCCATGTTAAAGAGATATCTCTCAATGTAAAAGAGATATCTCTCTAAGTTTATCTTAAGAGATATCTCTCAAAGTGAAAGAGATATCTTTCAAAAGTGTCCAAAAGAGATATCTCTCAAGCAAAAAGAGATATCTCTTTACTGTAAAGAGATATCTCTCTACATTATTTTTATTTAAAAAGGCATTTTTAATGACTTCTCCCTTTACCGGAAGTAAGCTTTATATTCACGGAAATGCATTTAATCAAAACGAAAGTAGAGACGAGAAAGAACATGTGGTGTTTTATGGTATTTGTGAGCAAATTACTGACTTGCAGGTGTAACAATCACCCCAAGATACGACACAAAAAGGGAGCTGTCCTTCTTCAAGTGCTTGATCAACCGATTTAATGAAAAGAAGTTCAGAGTAAGAAACTTAGCCGATCATGAAACATCGTAAACGTATCACAGGGGCTTGTTTCGAAATGTAAACAATATAAATTAAAAATATATATATTTTAAAACCCATCGTGATGAATGATACAGTTTAGTAGATCTACAAATATTTCTATCTCTTATTAATGTAATCTGAATATACAAGCAAGGAATATACTTATAAAAACCATGTTAGATAATTGTTCCTCATTCTATCTCAAATCACCCATACAGAAACTTGAATATATACTTAGCCCAACAATTGAAGTTATACCGGCTGTTTTCACTTTTATAAAACAATCATTAGAATTAAGAAATAAAAGGTCCACATCGGTGTAACATATAAGGAGTGAATTACTTAAATTGCGCCTATTGTATAAATACATTCATTGTTCTTTGTTTTTTTTATTTTTCTTATTATGAATTGTATTGCTTGACCCATATGGGTGTATTATGCAATAAAGAATAATTTAGTTATAGTTACACTATAGATATTAATTGGTTAGCTGTAAATACACTCACAGTTTTTCATTCACGAGGGGCGGAGCCCCGAGTGAATAAAAACTGTGAGTGTATTTACAGCTAACCAATTAATATCTATTGTGTAAGTTACTTGTACCAGAGGACCAATGAGAGAAAAGCGAGTTGATAATTAGCACCGCCTACTACGAGGTGTCAGGCCACGATCCGGAGTCTGTATAAATAGCTGTCTCCATCTGCAAGGATCATACTTTACTGCTGCACTGCTACTACAAGTTGTTGATAAAAAAATCGGTATTGGTACGTGTGAAGATATTGTACCTTTGAAATGTTGAAGACGCAGAAAACATGATTTTTGTCAGGTACAGGTATAGGGGTAGCGATTGTAGGCTTTTATATTCAAGCCGTCAACTCTGAAAGAAAAGTTATCTTTCTAGATCGTTTTTTTTTTAAAAAGGGGGGGTGGATATGGGAAACATCGGCATTGAACTTTTTCTTTATGGCAATCGGCGTACAGAAAAAAATGAAATGATTTGTGACATTTTAATGAAAGTTTGAAATGGTATTGGAAGTAAAAAAGAATGCGGGGACTTCTGATGTGAAATTGCTATATGTATTTGGAGACGGGAAAGAAAATGACGAGAATTCGAGATAGGACGTATCATTTACTGATTAAGGATACGCGGAGAAAACATACAGAACCATTTATGAAGCGGACACCGACAAGCTAAATAATGTTAGTATTTTTGAAATTTAAAATGTTGACATAATTCATTCATCAGCCATTGCCTTGGTCTTGAAATTGACATCATTCATTCATTAGTCAAGGTCTTGACACAGTATATGGCTTGATGCCAAAAGGTGGGCGTGACTTAAAAAAAACTGTGATTCTTCTGGCAAATACACCACAGCAACATGAAAGCAAAATCTAAATTTACCGCCAGTCCTATGGTACAATTAACATTGTTTACATCCCGGAAGCACCCCCTGTGATCGTTACCTGCATACGAGTTGGATACCATATGTGATTAATATACTGTCATACTATGGGTTAAAAAAAGTATTACAGAAACAAGTGCCTGTGGAAAGCGAGTAGACCATTTGATTCTGAAAGGGGGAAGTGACTTGCAGATTTTGGAAATAAATAATCTGAACCTCAAAATGTTGAAAACAAATAATTTGTCCTTCTCCCCCCCCCCCCCCTTGTGTGTGTGTAAGGGGGGGGGGGGGTAAAATGTTATCAGTGAAGAAAATATATATATAATTTTCTATATTTATCATCTTGAAAATAGTTTGTCCTTCACTGGTATGGAAAGAAATAAGCTGACTTGAAAAATAGCCCTCTATCCCCCCTTCTTAGAATGAAATGATTGTTCCCTTAATTTTGAAACATATTTAGCTTTCCTGTGCTGAAGGCTCAATTGAGCTTTGAATTCTGATCTAATTTTGTGGATCAAATGAAAGATATTCAAATTAAAGGTCCCGCTCTCTTTCAATAGGAGATAATAGATAATTAGTGAAAATTTTATGACATATTTGATAAATATAAATCTTTCTCAAGAACCACTGGGCCAGGTGAGTTGAAACTTATGTGCAAGCTTTATTATATGGTGTAGATTCACGATCATTCATAGCTTAATTGACCCTCTAGGGTAGTATGGGGCAACAATGGGTCATCAAGTTTTACATTAGAATATGTAGGAATTTTCTATAGAATCTTCTCAATCAAGCTAAGGCATAATTGTTCGTACAGTAAAATCTCATTATCTCAAACTCGATTGGACCAAGAAAAAACTTTGAGATATCTGAGGATTGAAGATATCAAGGGTATATTACTTAAACAATAAGCAATTGGGACTTTGACATATCCATGGTATTCGAGATATCAGTGTTCTTGATACTGAAGTTCAACTGTATTTACATGGAAACATTAGGTTGTGTATTGTACGTTCAATCAAATTTGTTCAAATTATGACATGTGGGGTATGGTGGGGCCATTATGAGCAATTAAAGTTTTACAAAGGAATATATATGGAAACAAATCTTTAAAAATCTCTTCTCAAGAACAATAAAAAGATAAGTAATATTGCTAAGGAAGCTGGGATCCTCATGTCTCCAGGGGCTAGGGTTGAGCCAGCTAGAACAGGCAAAACAATCAAGTTTTACTTCGGAAGATGGGGGGGGGGGGATCTGCTTATAAAGAACAACATGGCCATAGTGACTAAGGTGATCATTGTGGCCATGGGCCTTTTGATTTCATGTTTTTCTAGTGCAGTTGCAGACCACTGTATTTAATTTGAAAAGATCAGTTACATGTAATGATTAATGAAGCATCCCCTACAAATTTTTTCTGTCATTGTTTCAGATATGAAGTGCAACAAGGGTATGTCCAACACACTTTCTGTGACACTTGTCTTTGAATGCAAAGGATGTCCAAGATTCATTTTTACATGTGTATGTATTTTTTTATTATAACTTAGAAATATGCTGTTAACATCATTGAAACATGAAATAGATCAATTAAAAAAAAACATTATGTTCTCTTAAAGTCTTGAAAGATTTTTCCTTGTGTATGTGTAGGTCACAAGCACAGTCTGCAGAGACAAGCACTTCTATCATTGAGGGAAAGTCTGCATTGTCAAGTTCTTTGCATAGACAGAAAAGAGATAAGCAATGGGGTGTATGGACCAGACCAGGATTCAAGTCTGAGGGCCCCCTGATTCAGTAGTCATTTGCTCTACCAATTTAACTATCTGGCCACCAGAAATTGAACCCACCTGAATGCCCTATATGGATCTGTGGAACTCTGAAATATCAAAGTTTTATCAATAAGAGAGGTTTTACTCCACCTATGTCAAGTGACCATAATTTAACAATTCACTGTATACACTTCAACAAAACAGCAACCCAAGAAGAAATTATTGTCCTATTATTAATCTTCTGGCTACAGAAAAAAATTACATGTGATGTTAGTATAGTTTTTTATTATGTTTACTGATACTGTGGACCTTATTTAAACTTGTAGGATATCAATCTCCTATGCAGAGATGTCATTTGTTCCTCTCTCAGACATGTATGGGCCAATGGTAGAGAGTGGTAGAATATTTCACATGTATAATATTTTTTCACAATACATTCAATTTAACAGCAGTCAAGTTTATAACTTAAGATTTTTGTTTTTTTTTTTCAATCCTAGCTCCCAATACACAAGTATAAGTTTCATTTTTTATTCATCTATAAGTAACATAAAATTTTTGTCTTTTCTTTCATTTTCTTTTCTTTATGTTGTTCATATTTACCTTATACTTTTTTGAGTGAGGGCTGAATGAAAAGGCTGACTGTGGCCCAAACCCTGATTTCCTATTGAAGAAGCATTGGAAATTTGTGCCTCGTGCATAAATTGAATATACGTGTGATGGCCTTGACCCAAGGTTATTTGATGAAGTTTGAGGTGATTTTATAAAATAAAAATTTATAAAAATCTATAATTCCTGTTTGACTATATCTTGTAATTGAGTACATTTAGAGGCTCATACTTATCGCAAATATTGAGCATGACCTGCGGTTATGACTGATCTTAAATCAAGGTCATTTTTAAGCAAATTCAAGGTAACTGGCAGAAAAAGTGTATTACCTTTGTCAAATGCATAATTTGCAAATGATACTTGACACAAAGATTGCTTATGACTAAATGGTGTTTCATGACCTTATCCAATGTCAAGATTACTGGCAGTAAATGTGTGAAATTTGTTTTCATTTCATTACTCCCTCATGGATAAGTATTGAAACTGGAAACTTCAAAGATTATTTGTAAGCTGAAAGTACATCATAACCTTTACCCATGATATTGTGGCAAGTTCAAGGTCATTGGCAAAAAAAAATTGCTCATGTCAGGTCCATAATGTCTTAATGAAGAAAAACAGTAAATATCTCCCTTTTATTTAAAGATTTATGATGAATAGAAGATGCATCTTTTCTTTCTTAACCAGTATATCACTTTGACAAGTTCACGGTCACATTTAGAAAATTGATATTGGCATTTTCAGAAAAAAAATGTATAGAGGGTATAATGTTGGAGTTTGTTCACAGTTATTGAATTATATAGGCATAGTTCAATTATAGTATACATGCAGGTAGAATCCAATACAATTCAGCCATAACTGGAAGGTATTTTTGAATCCTTAGTGATAGAATTTTTGCAGATTTAGATTTTACTGACTTAACTTGGGAAGACCTCTTAAATAAAAAAAGTCACATAAGTATAAGCATCAGGGCGACTATACTTTGTGATATTACAATTTTTCATAGCATGTATTACCAGTACACAAAACAAGAGGCCCATGGGCCACAACGCTCACCTGAATAACTTTAGCCCTGCTGTTCTTCACCAGACGATCTTTTTGAAAACTTATTGTGACCCCACCCTACACATGGGGGTCATGATTTTAACAATTTAGAATCTACACTACCCCAGCATGCTTCCACGTAAGTTTCAGCTTTACTGGCCAAGAGGTTCTTGAGGAAAAGATTTTTTATAGTTTTTTCCTATATTTCAATGTAAAACTTGGATTCCCTATTTTGGCACCACCCTTCCAAAGGGGGTCATGATTTTAACAATTTAGAATCTACACTACCCAAGCATGCTTCCACATAAGTTTCAGCTTTTCTGGCCAAGAGGTTCTTGAGGAGAAGATTTTTTAAAGATTTTTCCTATATATTTCAATGTAAAACTTGGATTCCCTATTTTGGCACCACCCTTCCAAAGGGGGTCATGATTTTAACAATTTAGAATCTACACTACCCCAGCATGCTTCCACGTAAGTTTCAGCTTTTCTGGCCCAGTGGTTCTTGAGGAGAAGATTTTTTTAAAGATTTTTCCTAAATATTTCAATGTAAAACTTGGATTCCCTATTTTGGCCCCACCCTTCCCCTGGGGGTCATGATTTTAACAATTTAGAATCTACACTACCCCAGCATGCTTCCACATAAGTTTCAGCTTTTCTGGCCAGGTGGTTCTTGAGAAGAAGACTTTTAAAGATTTTTTCCTATATATTTCAATGTAAAACTTGGATCCCCTATTGTGGCCCCGCCCTTCCCCCGGGGGTCATGATTTTAACAATTTAGAATCTACACTACCACAGGATGCTTCCACATAAGTTTCAGCTTTTCTGGCCCAGAGGTTCTTGAGAAGAAGATTTTTTAATGACCCCACCCTATTTTTGTCTTTTCTTGATTATCTCCCCTTGTAAGGGGGTTTGGCCCTTTATTTTAACAATTAAACCTCCCCTTTACTCAAGGATGCTTTGTACCAAATTTGGTTAAAATTGGCCCAGTGGTTCTTGAGAAGAAGTTGAAAATGTGAAAAGTTTACAGACGGACGGATGACGGATAACGGGTGATCAGAAAAGCTCACTTGAGCTTTCAGCTCAGGTGAGCTAAAAACAAGCATTGGTATGTACATGTAATAACCTTTTTCACTTGAATTCAAATAAAGATATTGAAAACACTGATACATTGTTTTATTGAATTGGGAATAAATTGCTTTGTCATTGTTGAAATGTGGATATATGCATATACACGGTACCAGTAAGCAATTAAACTTTTTCAAACAATTTTAGACATTTAAAAACAACTAAATGTGCAGAGAGTGTAGAAGTCTGTGCATCACTTTTCTTGGCCTGGAATTCTTCAAACAGGACAGGATAGGTTTGGTAGGATACCCTCAGATTCTCAACTTTGTTTAGGTAGTTGCTTCTTGTGATTCACCTGTGAAATTATTATTTCAAAAATAAATATAACAAAATGTAGTAATGTAACTGATCATTCAATGTCAAGCTAAGCAAATAAAGGAATGGATAATATAAAATTGAAAACAAGAGGCCCAGGGGCCACATTGCTCACCTGAGCACTATGGCTAGGAAAAAGCAGAAATCAGTTTAGTCTTGAAAGGTTGAAAAGTTTAAATATAAAAGTGGTTTGGGGGGGGGGGGGGTTATGAATTGAACAAATTTGAATCTACATTACCTGAGGATGCTTCCATTTAAATATGACCAATCATGGCTTTGCTGTTCTTGAGTAGAAGATTTTTAAAGATTTTTCCAATGTATTCCTATGTAAAACTTTGATCACCCATTGTGGCCACACCCCGACCCCCAGGGGTCATGTTTGAACAAACTTGATTCTACACTAATCTAAGAATACTTCCATATAAATATGACAAATCATAGTTTTGCTGTTCTTAAGAAATTGTTTTTTTTTAAAGATTTTTACTATGTATTCCTATGTAAAACTTTGATTGCCCATTGTGGCCCCACCCTACCCCCAGGGATCATGATTTGAACAAATTTGAATGTACACTATCTGAGAATGCTTCCATGTAAATATGACCAATCATGGCTTTGCTGTTCTTGAAAAGAAGATTTTTAAAGATTTTTCCTATATATTCCTATGTTAAACTTTGATCACCCATTGTGGCCCCACCCGACCCTCAGGGGTCATGATCTGAACAAACTTTAATCTACACTTCCTGAAGATAATACCATATAAATATGACCAATCATGGCTTTGCTGTTCTTGAGAAGAAGATTTTTAAAGATTTTTCCTACATATTCCTATGTAAAACTTTGATCACCCATTGTGGCCACACCAGACCCCCTGGGGTCATGTTTGAACAAACTTGATTCTACACTAATCTAAGAATACTTCCATATAAATATGACAAATCATGGTTTTGCTGTTCTTAAGAAATTGTTTTTTTTAAAGATTTTTACTATGTATTCCTATGTAAAACTTTGATTGCCCATTGTGGCCCCACCCTACCCCCAGGGATCATGATTTGAACAAATTTGAATGTACACTATCTGAGAATGCTTCCATGTAAATATGACCAATCATGGCTTTGCTGTTCTTGAAAAGAAGATATTTAAAGATTTTTCCTATATGATTTTTAAAGATTTTTCCTATATATTCCTATGTTAATCTTTGATCACCCATTGTGGCCCCACCCGACCCTCAGGGGTCATGATCTGAACAAACTTTAATCTACACTTCCTGAAGATAATACCATATAAATATGACCAATCATGGCTTTGCTGTTCTTGAGAAGAAGATTTTTAAAGACTTTTCCTACATATTCCTATGTAAAACTTTGATCGCCCATTGTGGCCCCACCTGACCCCCAGGGGTCATGATTTGAACAAACTTGAATCTACACTACTTCAGGATGCTTCCATGTAAATATGACCAATCATGGCTTTCTGTTCTTGAGAAGAAGAATTTTTAAGAATTTTCCTATATATTCTTGAGAAGAAGATTTTTAAAGATTTTTCCTATATATTCTTGAGAAGAAGATTTTTAAAGATTTTTCAAATATATTCCTATGTAAAACTTTGATCGCCCATTGTGACCCCACCCGACCCCCGAGGGTCTTGATTTGAATAAACTTGAATGTACACTATCTGAGGATGCTTCCACATAAGTTTCATATTTTCAAGCACAGTGGTTCTTGAGAAGATTTTTTAATGATGCCATTAATTTTTCATGAATTCATAATTATCTCCCCTTGTAAGAAAGTGTGACCCTTCATTTTAATAAATTTGAATCCCCTTTACCCAAGGATACTTTGTGGCAAGTTTGGTTGAAATTGGCCTAGTGGTTCTGGAGAAGAAGTTGAAAATGTGAAAAGTTTACAGACGGACCATGGACAAAATGTGATCAGAAAAGCTCACTTGAGCCTTCGGCTCAGGTGAGCTAAAAATATGAAAGTGAGAGAGGGCCAAACTAAGGGTTTAATTATTAATTCATAATGGAAGTAAACAAGCTTGAAAGACGCACAATTCAATCTTAGAACATGTACCTGGTATTTCTTAAATTTTAAGTTCATTTCAGTGTATGTAGGTGTCAACCTTTCATCAACTACTTCTGTATATAATATTGAAGGGTTTAATTTGTAAGACAGAGTGAATTAAAGTTATACATGTATTTATTTATGTGTATTTAACACATCACCATAAATGTGATGATGCAGAATGGTCTACAAACAAACAAACTTATTTTGTGTGATCTCATAAACTTCATGTGTCTTCCTTCTGTGGCCAAACATGTATAAAATTTGAAAGCTAAGGACATTATAAAGAAAACTAATATTGTTGACTGAGTTATATCCCATTCCCATATAAATGTTCAATGAAATTGATTCATAGTGATTGGACCCTTACAACTATAGTTGTCTTTCTGTAATGGACAATTCCTCTGTGTAACATTTTTTTTTTTAAGTAATGAGGTAAATCAAAGATTGTTGAACAGATGGAATTCATTAAGATATGATTAATATATTTTGTTAATATTTAGTCATGCAATCAGTAAGAATAAATACCTGTTGGCTCTCTATTCCCTTAGGAATACACCAGGTCTAGAGCACAGTCCTAAGTTAGCTTAGAGTACATTGATCAATCTCAGCTTTACACTAGCTGGCATAATTAATTATGACAAAGGAGGAGACACAACTCAGATGTCTCAACCTGCAACACACAAATTATTTGAAGTGACCTGGCTCCAGGGCCATAAAACTTAGACGAGCTCACTTTTGATCTCAGTCTCACTTTTACAAAAGGAATATATAGTGGAAAAGTGAGACTGAGATCAAAAGTTAGCTCATCTAAGTTTTATGGCCCCGGAGCCTGTTTTACACTATATCAGAGATAAAAAAAAATCTCCCAGTCATGGTTACTTTATGGAAGGTATACTCAATGAATTGTGTCATAGTCACTGAAACTGCTTTCTGTCAATACCAAACAGCCAATTTCTGGCATAAAATTATTTACACCTTTTGCATTTAAATAAAATTAAATGAGAAGTGATTTGGAATATTACTGGTATGTACCCTAAATGACTGCACTGAACTGTAAACTTTTCTTAATTTCAGAAATATTTGATTTCAAAAATATAAAAAAAAAAAATTCTGAGGAATTGTCAGAGAATGTACATGTACCATGATAGATTAATTTTGCTGGGAAATGAAAACAAAGACCAAAGGGCAAGGATTTTATTTTACAAACTAGATGTGTGTGGTAACACCACAAATGCCCCCGCAGACAGCCAAAATTTCAAATTGCAAATTGTAAATTGCACATTTGTGGCCAAGATAATGATTAGAAATTGAGAATTTTTAAATCTTTTCCAAGTTCAAGGGGGATAACTGTCAATACCATGACCAAATTCAAACTTGACCTGCATATTCCTATGATGTATCCATATATCAAATCTGAGTTGAATGTGTACAACTGTTGCCGAGATAATGAACGGAAATTCAATGATGACAGAATGACAGAATGATGGAACAGGGTAACACTATATCCCCCCCCTGACCATTTTATGGGGGGGGCATAAAAATTCTGAAGATTAAGGGGTACCTATATTCTCCTACATTTCAGATGACAAGGATAGTATTTCTATTCTGCTAAGGCAAATTTTCAAACTTCTAAAAAAAAAAAAAACAAGTTCAAGCTATAGATTTCCATAAAAAGTGTTGCAATTATGACTTGGCAATCCATTATTATAATTTTTATTTCCATTTCACACAACAGAATTTGCATCAAAATCAAAGAATGTCTTGATCCCTTTCCTTTAGTGAGAGCAGAAAAAATTAAAATTAGACCCAACTAGATCGCAATGTGTAGCAATCTTGTTGGAGCGGAATGAAGATCTACTTTTATTTAGACTGAATTTATTTAAATTTGTTATTTTTTGTGCAATTTATGGAAGGATAATGACTAGCACATATTATTGATCTTTGCAATCAATCAGAGTTCAGCTTATTGTATAAAAGACAAGAGACAAAATGTAGTACATAATTAAACCACAGGTGCTTTAAGGGAACAGGAACACAACCCACCCCAACCCTCTAAAATTTTGGGCTTCCCGAGTTATTTTTTGATTTATTTTTTAAGCATATATGTTGATGTACAATGCACTATAAAAATTCACAATTAATGCATTAATAAGCTATGTATAAAAATATACCAATGAAATAAATAGAGAGGTTATTTTGGGGGGGGGGGGGATACATCAGATACCAGAGACATCAATTGTGAATTTTTATAGAGCATTATACATCAACAAATGCTTTAAAAAATCATACAAAATAATTCAGAGAGCCATTAATGTTTTTTTTGAGAAGTTGCTACCCCCCCCTTCGCCCTTTGAAATCGTTGCAACGGGCCTGATGGGGGGGGGGGGGCTGTCCCCAAGCACCTGTGCATAAAACCATGAGTATCAGAACCTAATGGGGCTAATTGTAGAATTGCTGGTGGTTGGCTGGGAGCAAATCTCCCCACTTTTTTTCCCACAAAACAACATTAATTACGCCCGATAAAAATATTCAGCAAAAGTTCACTGTTCAACGGAATAGACCCCCACCCGATTTCTCCAACTTGATTTCGACGAGGATGTTTATTAAAGTAGTCTTTAAATTTGACCTTTTATACTTTACAATATAACTTAAATAAATATTACAAGTAATTCAATGTTGTCTAGATTTAAAATTAGAAACAGCTGGTTATTTCAAAAGCTGAGAAAATTCGGTCCATCGCAGTTGAGATTATTGCTAGCCTACTTTCGTTTTCCTGAATATAAAGACTTTAGCATGTTTATCAACAAAGTAGTCAATATCCTTTTGTTGTTTCAAAAAAGGGATTTAGCATTTCTTTCTACATACTTCATTCTGGGATTGGGCATGCTGAATCTATTCCAGAAGCAGAGATCTACCGTATATATGATCATCAAACATTACACTTCCTGCCATGTGGTGTCTAGCCTCGCTTTCGTATTATAAGGGAGGAATAATTATTTCATTTTAAGGATAACTTGAAAAGAGATATCTCTTTCATTAAGAGAGATATCTCTTTAACTTAGAAAGATATCTCTTTTTGAAAATCTAAAGAGATATCTCTCTAACTTAGAAAGATATCTCTTTTAACGTTGTTAAAGAGATATCTCTCTAACTTTAAGAGATATCTCTCTCCCTTTAAGAGATATCTCTCTAGCTTAAAAAGATATCTCTCTAAGTAAAAGAGATATCTCTCTTGCAAAAAGAGATATCTCCTTTGTTTTTAGCGATATCTCTCTAGGTTATAAAGATATCTCTCTTAGTCAAAGAGATATCTCTCTTGGTCAAAGAGATATCTCTCTTAGTTAAAGAGATATCTCTATAAGCTAAAGAGATATCTCTCTAAGCTAAAGAGATATCTCTCTTATTGAAAGAAAAAATTATTTTACGAATAAATAGTAAAAGGGCTTGCCATACAGTAGTCCTAAGCACCGATGTCAAGAGGTTAAAATGGATGTTTTTTTGTTTTTTTTTAAATGAATGCAATGTAACAAATAAAGATTGAAATTAAGGTTTACGTGGAAGGGGACAGTTTTTTTAATGCCAAACATGTGCCGAAGGGGTAGGTTATAATATACATAATGTCAATGAAAACAGATAAGTGCATGGGGACAGTTTCTTGAAGGCTAATTAACTGAATTTCATTTACCCATAGCTTAAAAAATATGTCAACATATAACATGTAATATACATATTTAAGTGCATGTGTACCAAAAATGCACTGGACTCCCCCCCCCCCTCCCCAGATTTTGGCTTAATTTTTCAACAATTGGGCCTAACCCGCACCCATATAGCCCCAACCCAGGCCCAAGCGAGGGGGATAAAACACCCAGCATCCTGTAAATTAATGCATGCCCTAATGAAAAAATTCACTAACTGATCTGGGGCCGTTCACCTTCCCTCAGAGATACAGACCTTCTGATGAACCCTACCTGCTTTTCAGCTGAAAGTTTCGCATTTACACTCTGTATTATATGGTAGCAAAAAAATCATATTTTTTTTATGTCCATTTTTGTAAACCTTGGGTATTAATAAATCACAATACCAAGTTTTGGCAAAATCCATTCATAACTATGTGTAAAATTTGACCTACTTTTTAAGGAGGGGTACTCTGTGAAATACAAGAAAATTTTAGTGAATGTGAAATTTGAAAATAAAAATTTGGGAACACAAGAAGATAATGAATAAAACTTTTTAATGGAATGTGACATAACTACACATGTTGAAATAATTCATGATGATAAACTCTGGCACCGCAGCTTTCTTGTGTATATATGGAAGTACCACATCTACATACTGAATTTTCCCTTAAAAAAGATAGATAAAGTCACTTAGATTTTAATGTGGAAATCTGAGGGTGACAAAATGGGTACACATTTATAGTACATTTCCTCATGTTTCAAACCATGTATCATATTACTAGTAAAAGTGTACTAGATATTCATAATAAACAGTATTCTAACCCCATCCCCACTCAATCTTACACAGTGTCAAGAGGGGCCATGTGCAGCTGATTGGCTGTAAGTTTTTAACAAAGGTAATTTGTTGAAAAAGCCCCAGGGGAGTCTGTTTTGACAGGGTATTGTCAGAGAGAGAAATTATTGTATAAACCTTTTAAAAACTTGCTATATAAACATTGTTCTATTCCTTATTAATTTCATTTCCAAGTATTGATTGTACAAGGAAACAATGAAAGGTGACCTAAAGAAAAGAAAAAATCCTAACTGGGGCTTCAAACCAGGTAATACACATCACATCAAAGCTCATAAGGTTAGATAGCAAGACTTACCTGCTAAAACTTCCCCATCCAGCATCCCAGAAACAACAGATACTGAGGCAGGACAACTCCCAGTTGAAGACCAGCAAAACTGCTCAAGGACACTAACTCTTACACCCAGGCCTGATACCTGCAAGGAAGTGAAAGATGAGGACACCTGTAGTCAGTACGAGGGAAACCGTATTCTCGATATTAAATTGGTACTGGAAATGTTCAATGAAGCAGCTAAGGGCCACTTTAACCAGTCCAGAAACTGTGATTATCCTGTTTGCATGGGAATATTCAGGACAGAGGAAATGGGGGCTAGGATGGCAGAAAAGACTTACATGCAAGGTATGTAATTTTCAGTCTAATTACTATAAACCATACATGGAAATTCCTACCTCAGATAAACCAGGTCCTAATCTTGCCAGCATTAACTGGAACTTTCAGTTAGCCCTGCAGAACACCTCCATGGGGAATCGACGCAGTCGGGAAATGGTGGCTGCCTTGGACATTCCTCCTCCCAAATGAAGTTCCATGCAAAGGACCAGCAACCAGGTCAATGCAGCTACTGTTACCCTGAATAAGAAAGACATAGGTGAGAAGAGACAACTGGTCAAGGCCATTAAACAGGACAAAGGTCAGGAGCATCCAGAGGAATTGGACATCGCCATAGATGGACGCTACAACTCTATAACCTTTGGAAGCAGCAAAAAACCAGGCTACAATGCTTCACAAGCTTACGCCATTGCCTGTGAGACCAACACTGACAGGCAATACATAGTTGGCGTGGCAATGCAGAACAAACTTTGCTGGATTGGAGCCTGGCTTATAGAGGTAATGGTTATGATGTTCATTGTCCGGGTTCTAAGCTACCTACCTCTATCAGGTACCCGATTTCTAAGCTACCAACCTCTAACAGGTACCCAATTTCTAAGCTACCTACCTCTATCAGGTACCCGATTTCAAAGCTACCTACCTCTAACAGGTACCAGATTTCAAAGCTACCTACCGCTAATAGGTACCAGATTTCAAAGCTACCTACCGCTAACAGGTACCAGATTTCAAAGCTACCTACCGCTAACAGGTGCCATATTTTAAAGCTACCTACCGCTAACAGGTACCAGATTTCAATGTTACCTACCGCTAACAGGTACCAGATTTAAGCTTGTAAGTTTCTATTGGTTTTTTGTAAGGGTTGATGGGTGTTTCTGATGGGAAATGCCTTAATTCTATTACAAACATTATATCACTTCTCTGAATCTCAACATTAGAGGCCTTGCAGAACAATAGCTTCATATGTAATGTGGACTTTGACCAGCTTCTGCACAGAAAAATCACTTCCCCCCTCCCTTTGTGCTTTCTGTAACTTATCATTTTATGACAATTATTGTGGTCTACTGGGTTGACAGAATCTGTAAGGATCGATCCTCTTGACATATAATTACACTTATAGCACCAGAGATATAGCAATTACAGCTTTTAATTTACTCACTGTGCTATAAATAAACGAGTCTTGAGTTCTTGAGTTTTTTTTGGCAATATTATGAATTTCTGACAATATTTTTATTAAATTATTCATTATAATTATCATTATAATTATCATTATCCAAAGGTAATGCTATTTGTCAACACAACCATCCACCTAGTGGTTATTTTTACCCGTCAACTCAAAGATATATCTGTGAATATTGTAGAAAGACCACCTTAACTGTACCCCACCTATGAACTGGAAGAAATGGTCAATCAAATCAAAACCCCTTCACAAGAAGAAGAAAAGACTTGCCAAACAGAATTCCAAGAAAGAGCTCTCACATCAGTCTTCTGTGGTATGGTCACTGTAGTCAGTCTGGGTTTAAATGTTCTGTGGATAAATATGATTATGATTACTGTATGCAGGGTTATTTTTTCTGCCCATGTTATTTTTGCCCTTTCACACTTGCAAACCAACTTGCTTGTTTTAAATTTGCCCTGTCACAGTTCTGTTTAAGAAGTAATATGTTTCCTTTGAATTTGCCCCATCTTACATTTGCCCTCTTGTGTCTAGGGCAAAAGGGGCAAAAAAAGAATGGGTGAGAAAATTTCCCTGTATTATACATGCAGTATTTTCTGATGAACATTTAAGGCTTTGTTTGTAAAAAGTATTCAAATCGGTAAAAGTAGCTTATTTTAAAACAGTTCAAAAAACGGCTTACATGAATTATTTTCTTTTAAAGTCCAAGTCTTTGATTGTAAAATTGGGCAGATTTGATAAACCAGGTTGAAAACATGACCGTCTTTAAGATATAGTTTTCTTTATAGGAAGATCTTCCTCACCCTTCACCGGACATGGAGGAAAACGTTTTAAAATGTTTTAGAATCTTCAACAGAGAGAGGTAGGTGCCTGATCTTATGTACATATTTTATGTACTATATGATCAGACTCCAGGAGAAACAGACATTGAATATTACATGAATTTATTATATGCCCTAATGGCTGTTTATTCATTCATATGAACTTTATAGATTGTTGAAATTGTAAAATATGTATATTTATACTTGTCTGCAAGATCTTGGTAAGACCAAATTTTCATGAGCTAGGGTAAAAGTGTTGTTTGGGTATTATATTGTGGATACTCTCAGAAAGAGGTTCTACATATACATACTATAGATTTGGAACTAGTAATATGTGAGGTTGAAGACTGGCAAGAGGAACACACAAAATCCAGGAAATTATGACCAAGTTTCCAAGAACTTGCAGAATGTGAATTTAAGATGCGGCTGTATATTTTCTGTCTAATTAAAAGAAGTCTTGAACTCTGAAATAATTGTCTTGTTAAAACAACCATTGTGTAGTTATGTACTATGATTTATTTGTAGGGAATTACTTCTCCCAACAAAAGAAGAAGAGAAAACACACCGGAATAAAGTCAATGAATGTTATGAATCTCAGGATGAACTGGAAGCTTCAGATAAAGACTCTAAACAGAAAATCACTAAACAAGTGACTTTTGACTCCAGTGAACTAACAAGCAAGAAACCTATAGCTAATATAGGAGTGAGTACATCATTCAGCTGATATTATACACACACTGACTGTGATTTATTCCAAGGTTTGTTGTTGTTCCTCTGCCCCCCTCCCCCTTTCTTCCAAGGTTTGTTGTTGTTTCCCCCCCCCCCCCACCTTCCTTTCTTCCAAGGTTTGTTGTTGTTCCTATGCCCCCCCCCCACCTTCCTTTCTTCCAAGGTTTTTTGTTGTTCCTCCGCCCCTGCCTTCCTTTCTTTGAAGGTTTGTATTTGTTCCTCTGCCCCCTTCCCCTGCGCCTTTCTTTCCTATCTCAAGGAAAGGTAAAAATGGGGTGGAGTGTTATTAGACATGACTGTTTTGAATTAGATGATTGCATGGAAATTTTTTTTCCATTTATTTTAGCGAAGAGTGTAATTATGAGGCATAAGAAACTTACTAGTTTGTTATCATTCTTACAACGTTTTTTTTTTTAACATTTTGATATCTTTTTTTGAAAGACATCCCTTAAGGCTATATATTTTTCTCTTGAGATAGATGTAGATTGTTTTTACCAAATACTAACAGCTGAAATACATGTATTGATTAAATGTTGGAGTGGTCCATGATAAAGCAAAATATTCGTTGTTTAAATTAAGCAAATCAATAATATTATACAATCTTTACTTATATAGGATATATGATGACACAGCTTAGCCAATATTATTTTTCCAAACTGAAGAATAGTCACGGGTTTTTTTTGTCCACCTTTTTATGGAATGTGTTGATAACACTATTGAATGTATTGATAACACTATCTAGTTTTTTTTTTAATGTTCAACAAATAGAGAGTGTAAAAATAAAAAAAAAGAAAGAAAAGAATGTGTTTAAGGAAGCTCTAAACACTGCACACTAAAGAGTTCTATTTGTAGGGTAATTTTATTGAGTTAGAGTGATCTGCCCTTAGAGGAAAAATAGAATAAATGGGAATCTACATTTAATGACACAATTTCTTAAGAATCAAAGTATTCTTAATGTTATGTTAGACCAAGATTAAGTAATTGAATACATTATTTCCATAAATTTTCCCGATGCAAGTAAACAGCAGTGATTTCTGTTCACAAATAGTTCATTGTCTCTGAACATTTTTTCTGCAGAAGTAAGGTAGGCACCCTATGTTGAAAATGAACTAGGTACACTGAATATGTGCACCTTTATATGATATATTTTTCTCAGAGTCTAAAAAGCATTTTTCTTTAGTGTTTAGAGCTTCCTTAATGTTTGTTCTCGAACATGATTAATCTTTCTGATAAAAAGAAGATGAATTCTAAAATTATAGCATTATGACTTTGAAACCTATAAATATTGTATATGTTGTACAAGCTAGGATGTTAAGTTTAACCCAACACCCACTATATGGTATGCTTTTGCTGTGTACATTTGATAATTTTAAATATCCCTCTGTAAAAAATTTTGCCATTATTGAGGAAAAGGGCCAAAACCAAGAGGTGAAAGGGAGTGATTTTTTGTGTGTGTACAGTTGTGTCTGTAGTTTTTAGCTATTACGTTAGCTAGTGTGTAATATTGCCTTGTTAGTTGTACATTTTATTTTCTGTGTGTAAGTGTATGTACCGGTACACTGGCATGTGTAAAAACATAATTTTAATTTTTAAAATTTTAATTGCTGAATTTTTATGGCAATAATTATAAATCTTTAATTTCAATCTAGTCAGTGCTTGCAATGAAGTATTGAATTTTTCATTTTACATGACTTTTTCTTTATATTCAATGTGTTTAATATAATATAGTCATAGTTACAAGTATATGATTACAGGTTTAGGAAATGAATGTGTTCAATCATTAAAGTACATGCATGTTTTGTGTATACATCCCTGTTAAAATCACAATGTAGCACCTTGAGGTTTCATGTTTTTTATCTTGTTAATGTTTAATCTAAATTATAGAGCTGGTTTACATCTGCTTCTACCAGAAAATTAATAAATGACAAGATATTTCAACATTAATTTACAAAAAGTTCGACAACAAGCAGTAATTACACTAAGCACCCCTCTAACAATAAAATTAGTTAATTTACAGTATAAACGCCTCTATATTTTAGTGTATGATTACATGTACAAATTCAATTTTCTGTTTTTCACCATTTTTACGCATTTCAAGGGAATTTAATTAGAATTCAATGTATGTATAAATGTACTTATTTTAATCTGATGAGTTTCACAAATATTTTCAATCAACTGATTTGAACATAACTCATACTGTGAAACCCAAGCACTTGTACAATAGGACGTTAAATTATAATTTTGCTACATAGCATGAAAGTTTATATATTTTTTGTGACAATCTGATTACTATGGTTTCTAAATGCTTGTGATCAGTATATTTGCAGTTACACAGCTTTTGTTTTATCCCCTTGCAACGGAGAAGCGCAATCATGTGTTTTATTTGTGGGAGAGTGAGCTCATTCTGTACGAAATCGGATCAAGAGGATGCTCTGCTTTGCGGTACACTGTAACCTTGGTTTTTTTTTTATACCTGTAAAATCCTCTTATAGAGTGGTTTGGTTTGCAGCTCTTTAATTTTTAATCACCTTGAATTTTAGCCACTACTCCAATTATTGTTTTTATGTTAAGGTGCTGTATAAAGGGTTATATCTGTTCATTTTCTAGTTCAAAGATAATTAAAATTTAAAAATTTGATAAACTGTCCTTTTCTGCTAGTCTGTTTTTTTTTTTTTTTTGCTAGTCTGTTTTATTGTATTGCAAAGTGCATGAAATCACAGATATTGAAATTGTACTGAATGCTAGCTTGTAAGGTAATAAGTTAAGAGCCATTCTCTGTAATGACCTGAACTTTTATATAGGAGCTGTGGCACGCATAGTCTCAGAATTTCTCCAAACTCTCTATGATAAAAGTCTTTGATACCATTAACTCAAATCAGGCAAAAATTGGTTGCTACATGTCATGGTTACCATAGCAACATGCCCTAAAGTTTGAAAAATGGCATTTTTCAACATGTTCAGAGTCCCACAGTTAACGATTGCAGCAAAGCAAACAAGTGGCAATGACTGTTTCTAAAAGTTGAAGGCCTGATATCTTAAATGCATGATAAACATGTTTGGTAAATCTACTATTACATACGTTACTATGGAAACAAAGTATTCAAAAGTCATAATTTTGTTCATTTAATTTTATAAAGTCATACACTTAAAAATAAAAACAATTATAGGTTGAAATGCAAGCAAATAATAGACAAGAGATCCATGTAACATATACCAAGGACGAAATATGGTACATCTTATAGGTTGGCAATGGTTGCCATGGTTTTAATACCACAAAGGGATTTTAAATTTACTCTCTAAGAGTTTTAATCTTATCCTATCTTTTTAAAAAGCATATTTCTATATAACTGATGATCAATTTTTAAAGGCGTTGGTGTGACCCTAATTTTCACATTTCAAAAAATTCAAAAGCAATTCTTTAAATAGAACTTTGCTATGGAAATTAGCCAAAAAATATGCATAAAAATCTGAAAAATATTCTGTTTCCTTGGATACGTACCCTTGTATGTAGATTCCCAAAACTTTTATGATTGATATACATAAACAACTAACCTGATTTTCAATTTTGACTACCACCCAATTTCTAACTGGATGCAAAAAGCTGGCACATAGGATTTAATATTGATTTAAAATTAACAAAATCGAACATTTTCCCTTCTTGGTAACCATAGCAACAGTGTTGTATTTTTCAACACACTTTATCAATATACAATATTCAACTTTAGTTCTACCAGATAAGTACTATTCAAGGTGAGTAAAATAATATGTTTCTTGATTAAAAGGTAAGTAAATTCCTAAAGCAGCAAAAAAATATCATTTTTAACAACTGGTACATTGTTTCCATGGTTACACTGCAAAGTAACACTTAATCCCAATTTTTTTTTATGTTGTAAGTGTTGCAAGGTCCTAAGGATGTATATGTGCCAGTCATGAATTTTATTGTTTTTCCTCAAGATAGAAGCATCAACCCAATCTTAGCAACAGATTTTGCATGGTTACACTGTGTTACCATGGCAACCATGAAAGTTATTTTTAGAATAATATTGCCAATACACCTAATTACTTAAGGTCAAATAGTTTTATTGTTTTTCTTTGGTTGTTGATTGAGTTTGATCATGTTACATCTATAATTAGTGAATATCGAGCGTTTTTCAGCATTTTTCAGCATCTAAAATGTATTCCAAATGTACCCATGGTTACCACTTACTTAGAGATAAATTCTAAATAGTTTCTTTATAGCATAAGTGGCAACAAGGTCTCATGTTTTTGTGAGAATGGTTTGTTTGTTTTTCTTAGTCTTTATTAAGGCTTAATAAAGATTCAAAGTAGCTGAAAATCTCAATTTTTTTCAACTTTTCTGGCTGTTACCATGGCAACCGAGACACATAGCAACGAAATTTTGTTTGATATATGTTTCTGGTGTCAAGTTGTAACAATGGGCAAAGTTTCATCAAAATCGGTGACCATGCGTGGCAAAGAAGTTTAAGTGGTTACAGAGAATAGCTATTAACTAGTAATTCAATAGAAATAACCCATTATACAGTACCGTTTTACTTTGTTACATTATTGTCTGTTGACATTTGTTTTTATCATACAATAAATTTTCTTATTAATGTCATATCTTTGTTATTCGTACATCTTAACCTTCTCATTATCACAGGCTTGTTATTTCTCACAGACATAAAGCAGGGCACTGCCAAGGTTGCTTTTATTAATCTGTTTTGCTGGGACTTTTTAGAGAAATAATAGATGTTCAGAATTAGAACCTGTAATGCGTATTTTCTATACCTGGCATACACAAGCGAATTTGAAAATTCTGATGACATATACTTCGGACTTTATGAGATTTGATTAGTTAAATTGACCATTTGATAATGTGACCAACACTTATTTATGTACAGATAAAAGTTTTAAAATTACAACTTATTTCTTAAAAGTTTTAATTTTGATTCAACCTTGACCACAGTAAAAAGGTAATAATCTCAGTCTTACCAGACATCATACTCGCAATGTCGGGTCCTGAGTCAACACATTGCTGTGGGACCCTGACCAATTTCAATCGATACTTAGGGGCTTGCTTCTCTCATTGACAAGCACCAATCAAATTAAAGCTTTCATAAATAGTTAGATAATGTAAACAAACAGGATTCAGTTGACACTTCAAATGCACATGTTCCAAGTTGTTCATCATAGAAAGGCTTAATGTGATTAGTTGATAAGAAAAACAATCAAGATTTGTAATTTTCCTGAAAGACATCACTACAGTCAACCCATGAACTATTGAATGAAATTGCCAGGGCTCCCATGGCATCGTGTTGACTCAGGAACCCTGGAATTGCGAGGATGATAAGATTTTATCATGTGATCCATGAAACTTCTGTGTTGTCCACTTCTGAAGATTTATTTTCTTTGGCAATGATTGTGCCAAAGCAAATGAAATAATCCCAATATTAACATATAAAACAAATTTGTGATCTCAAGTTTGACTTGACCTTTAACTTCGACATCAATATTAAAATGCCCCTAATTATCCCCTCGCAAAGGAGTTTGAGATATAATAATGTGCTTGTGAGTGTGTTTGTTTGTTTGTGTGTTAGTTTGTCCTTGTGCGAAACGGAAGTGATGTAATTCACATCAGGATTGATGTCGAATGCTGCCTTGATTTATAGATGTGGGTTTTTTTTTGTGAGGGGATGCTTCACTATGTGGTGCCCTTGTTTGTAGTTTGAAGCTTGCAGCAAGTTTTTGATTGGAACGACAAGCATATTTGAAACAAATTAAGTTCACATTGTAAATGCTTCAATATAAACATGATTATAAACAATATAAAACATTATTGGATACAGGTATATTTTAATATGTAGCTACATGTATTATCATGCACCCTACATAACATAGATTACAATCTACACAACTCAAATGTTCACTACATAACATATATTATATATATGATATTCTAAGATTAATTTGTTGCAGTGAAATAAAAAAAGCTTTAAACCATAATTTTATTTTTTTTTAAGGAAAAGAAACATTTTCTTTCAATGATAAGTGCAACAAACAAAAAGGCACATACAAGGAGATCATTCCTGTCCTGATTTTAAAAATTAGAAATTCAACAACTAACTATAAAATGTTCCGACTGATGAAGCTTGTATACATGAATTCAACAACAACTAACTATAAAATGTTCCGACTGATGAAGCTTGCATACATGAATTCAACAACAACTAACTATAAAATGTTCCGACTGATGAAGCTTGCATACATGAATTCAACAACAACTAACTATAAAATGTTCCGACTGATGAAGCTTGCATACATGAATTCAACAACAACTAACTATAAAATGTTCCGATTGATGAAGCTTGCATACATGAATTCAACAACAACTAACTATAAAATGTTCCGACTGATGAAGCTTGCTTACATGAATTCAACAACAACTAACTATAAAATGTTCCGAATGATGAAGCTTGCATACATGAATTCAACAACAACTAACTATAAAATGTTCCGATTGATGAAGCTTGCTTACATGAATTCAACAACAACTAACTATAAAATGTTCCGATTGGTGAAGCTTGCTTACATGAATTCAACAACAACTAACTATAAAATGTTCCGATTGATGAAGCTTGCTTACATGAATTCAACAACAACTAACTATAAAATGTTCCGATTGATGAAGCTTGCTTACATGAATTCAACAACAACTAACTATAAAATGTTCCGATTGATGAAGCTTGCATACATGAATTCAACAACAACTAACTATAAAATGTTCCGACTGATGAAGCTTGCTTACATGAATTCAACAACAACTAACTATAAAATGTTCCGACTGATGAAGCTTGCTTACATGAATTCAACAACAACTAACTATAAAATGTTCCGAATGATGAAGCTTGCTTACATGGACATTTGTTCTTACTCTTCCTTATAAGAAGTTTTTTCTTATCACGTAGAAATTGTCAGCCCCTACCTTCCAGTTCAAAGAAGAGGGTTAAGGGTTCAACGAAGTAGAATCTTCAGATAAACTTCAGTCTTGAGTTAAGGTCATTATACATGTAGGACAAAGGCAATAGGTTATATATGGATTCAGACTTTAGAGTTATGTTGTCCATGGCCAAAAGATGTGGTCCAATCTGGACCAGGTTACATGATCACGGTCACAGGGCAATTGGAAACTGAAATCATATCTGACTGCAAGTCTGAACCCTTAAATTGAATGAATGTATGTATACAGGTATAAACGTTGTCCTACACCCAGGATCTTCACATGTAACTTATAGGTCAGTCTCCAATGAAATGTTATTATTAAATGCCTTGGAATTTCAAATTACCTGTCTCCTCCATACACATGATCCATGGCATATTGTGCAATCAAATTTTTTTTTTGCTTTGTAACCTTGAATAGAATAAAAATCAAGAGGCCCATGGGCCACATCACTCACCTGAGCACATTGCCTAGGAAAAAAAGTAAAAATCAGTTCAGTATTGAAAAGTTTACGAGGAGGGGGGTGTTGAATTTTAAACTACCTGATGATGCTTTCATATCAATATAACAAATGGCTTTGCTGTTCTTCAGCAGAAGATTTTTTCCCATATATTCATTTGTAAAAATTTGTTCCCCCATTGTGGCCCCACCCTACCCCCAGGGGTCCTCATTTGAACAAATTCATTCTACACTACCCAAGGATGCCTCCATATCAATTGACTAATCATGGCTTTTCTGTTCTTGAATAAAAGATTTTTTCCCTATATAATCCTCTGTAAACTTTGATCACCCATTGAAGCCCCACCCTACCTCCGGGGGTCATGATTTGAACAAACTTGAATCTACACTACCTGAGGATGCTTCCATATAAATATGACCAATCATGGCTTTGCTGTTATTAAGATGAATATTGTTAAAGATATTTTCCTATATATTTCTATGTAAAACTTTGATCCCCCATTGTGGCCCCACCCTATCCGGAGGGGGGGGGGGTGTCATGATTTAAACAAACTTGAATCTACACTACCTGAGGATGCTTCCATATAAATATGACCAATCATGGGTTTGCTGTTCTTAAGAAGATTTTTGAAGATATTTTCCTATATATTTCTATGTAAAACTTTGATCCCCCATTGTGGCCCCACCCTACCCCTGGGGAGTCATGATTTGAACAAACTTGAATCCACACTACCTGAGGATGCTTCCACATAAATATGACTAATCATGGCTTTGCTGTTCTTAAGAAGAAGATTTTTAAAGATATTTTCCTATACTTCTATGTAAAACTTTGAACCCCCATTGTGGTCCCACCCTACCCCTGGGGGGTCATGATTTGAACAAACTTGAATCTACACTACCTGAGGATGCTTTCAAATAAATATGACCAATCATGACCTTGCTGTTCTTAAGAAGAAGATTTTTAAAGATATTTTCCTATATATTTCTATGTAAACTTTGATCCCCCATTGCAGCCCCACCCTACCCCCAGGGGTCATGATTTGAACAAAGTTGAATCTATACTACCTGAGGATGTTTCCATATGTTTCATCTTTCCTGGCCCAGTGGTTCTTGAGAAGAAGATTTTTAAATGATGCAATTATTTTTTCACTAACTCCTAATTATCTCCCCTTGAAAGAGGGCGTGGCCCTTCATTTGAACAAACTTGAATCCACTTCACCCAAGGATGCTTTGTAGCAAGTTTGGTTGAATTTGGCCAAGTGGTTCTTGAGAAGAAGTCAAAAATGTGAAAAGTTTACAGACAGACAGACAGGCAGATGGACGCCAGACAAAATGTGATGAGGAAAGCTCACTTGACCCTTCAGCTCAGGTGAGCTAAAAACTGTTTGATATGGAGATACTATTGACTGGACATTGATCTTCACGCATGCTCATCTTAAAATGCTTCAGAGATTCATTTCAATATTTATTATTCTATCTAATTCTTACATTACAGCTAAATAGCTATCACCAGCACTTTTTCAGGATTTAAAAATACATTCAATATCAGAACAGTCACAATTTTATAATGTTTTCATGACTGTGAAAAATAATTATCACTTGTCTTCTTCCTATTTGTCTCTGACACCGTTTCCTGTTAAAAAACAAAATAAAAACTTGTCATCTTTGTATGCACAGTACTTAGTTACCATTTCATTATGTGATCTCAATCAAATATATGTACTTTCTAAAAGTTTACATAAAAAGCTCTTTTAATGTTTTAATTCAAGCTCAGGTTACATTACATGTATGTATACATTAGGAAAATTAATAGTCAGTTAATTAATTATCATTACACTAAAGAAAAAAGAATACTTGTTATTCTAAGCATAGACTTAATAATGAGTCACCTCTTCTTTTATTTTATTGTATCTCATC
This sequence comes from Saccostrea echinata, assembly GCF_033153115.1. Lineage (NCBI taxonomy): Eukaryota > Metazoa > Mollusca > Bivalvia > Ostreida > Ostreidae > Saccostrea > Saccostrea echinata. The sequence continues at coordinate 380,055 of NW_026889761.1, forward strand.
TGTTTTTTTTTTTTTTTTGTTTGTTACTAACCAGTAACTAAATGGGTACAGGATGGGTCAAAATCTTGTCCATCCAACATTTTGCCACCAAGGCTCTCTACTAAAACTCTGTAGTCATCTCTTTCCTTCAAAGAGTGAAAATGCAATATAAACACCTGTAAGTTTTAACATTCCTAACAAATTTGCAACTTGTCAACCTGCACTTTTTTCAAAAATAGTAAACAAATAGAAACATACTTCTTCAGATAAGCATGACGTCACAACATGAAGATGGGTGGGGTCAATTTTGCCTCTCCAATGCCTTATCCTCCTCTAAATTCACAGGAGAGGGGACAGTCTGGTCAGATTGTTTACGGAAAGCTGCATATAAGAAAAGAGAACCTGACTCCCAAAAGATATTCACTCTGATCATCTATACTATGGATTCCAATAACACATCATAAAAGATATTCACTCTGATCATCTATACTATGGATTCCAATAACACATCATAGAAGTAAAACTGTGCATTTATCACAACACTGGGATTAAGTTGTAATATTTTGTTCATACACAAAGATGTATTTCAGGTTTTGGTCACTGAATGTTATTTCTCTTACAAATATAAAAAGTTTTTTAAATCACAATGCAAAGTCCTGGCTATAGGCATCAACTGTCTTACTATAAATAGCAGAATAAACAAAAAATCAAACAGCGTCAAAGCAGACGTTCTGATAAACAAAATAGTCCTATTGTGAGTCGATATTCAAACAAATATTTTTAACATCCCAATCATTGGAAAAGCTAATGATCAATATTTTTGCTTGAGAATTAAACTGAAAGAGAAATTAGATATTTGCTTTATTGGGATAATCGTGATATAACAATTTGTGCACATACGCTGCTGAATGCATATTTTAAGCGAACTATTTTCAATAGCGCGGGCTTTTCGAAAGGTTGAAATTGTTGAAGAGTTTCATGTTTCAGATCGTTTTCGTCGATATTATGTAAGTGGTTAATATTCTGTTCTGATTTTTAACAAATTAATAGTAAAGTGAATTGGAATTTTAATAATTTATATGCGTTATGCCTGACGTCCCTTGAAAATGTACATATATCAGTGTTTCTACATGTAGTTGGCGATAAAAGTACTGTTTGTTTGAAACTTAAAGAATCTCTCTAAAATATGTGCATTACTTTAACTATTCCAAGACTGAATTTTTAAATTATGAGAAAAAATGCTTATTGAATAGAAAATATGCGAGAATTTCTTGGAAATACTATTTGTTAAATTTTAAAATCATAACATATCTTGGGGTCTGGACTGTTAATTTTAATTACTGGTATATGGGATATTGTTAATCATAATCATACAAACTCTACCTATTAAACATCAATAGCCAAAAGGAAAAAAAAATTAAATATGTACTAATTTCGGATCAGACAATATTCTCGAGCAATTAATTAAAGCCCAGCTTTCAGTTCTACAGTACTTTGATAGATGTATGCCCTTACTATAGCTGACATACAAGTACCCTCTGTGAATGTGATTGTTTATTTGATTATGCAAAATTAATTATTCATACCAACAGGGGGTTCCCGGGCTGGGAAAAGTCTTACTGGCTCATTCTACAAAACAAAACATGAAAACTCAGATAATATTCTGAACTAAAAAAATCAGAGATTATTTAATTAATTTGCATTTAAAGATCAGTCTTTAACATTGGTATTACTGGATGAATCTGCAGTATTTTCATGATACATAATTCATACAAGAAAACTTGATTTTACCTCAGGAAGTTGAGGTATTAGTTTCTCCTTCTCCTGAACATCTGAGAACTGGGTGTCCATCATCTCCTCTAAGTTGTTGAGGTCCTGATTGGGACTGCACGCCCTCTGTACTTTGTGGGCCAGTCTCCCCTGTTCTAGCCTCCCTGCATCTTTGCTAGCCAAAGGTTTCTGATACGCTACTCTCCTCATAAACCCTTGGCATACGGTGCCGACAAAAGACGGGATTGTTTTCGTCACGTGATCACGATTCTTACCAGAGGCCTGTTCAACAGCGCGAACGTTCGCGAGCGCTCGCCTGAATTCCTTATCTTTTCAACAGAAATGTTGGCGAGCGCTCGCGAACGTTCGCGCTGTTGAACAGACCTCTGGAATCTATACATATGTATTACGGATGTAGATTTGCACCTAAAATAGAAAGTAAACATCGCTCAATACCTTCTTGTTAATTATTCTCTAAAAACTTTAATGTTTAAATTTGCTTTTTATTTTTGTCGATGACGCAATCTGTGCGTATGTGGTAAGATTCAGGATCACGTGACGTAAACATTCCCGTCCTTTGACAGCACCATATGCCAAGGGTTTGTGAGGAGAGTAGCGGATCAGAAACCCTTGGCTAGCGAAGATGATGAATGCAATAAAATAAGAAAGAATGTATTGTTTCCAATATTTTTGGGGCATACAAAATTATTGATTATAGCAATTTCTGGACATATTCTGGTATACCATATACAGTAAAACATGCTAAAATGAAGTGCCAGGAATGGATGATTTTGCTTCATTATAAATGTGATTCATTATATTCTTTAAGTTCACAAAATTATATTAAAAAAACCACAGGGAATGAAAATCACTTTGCTGTAAACGTCAATTCATTATAAGCGTGTTCGCTATAAGCGAGTTTTACTGTATATGGTATACAGCTACCTGGCCAACAATACAGGTCAGGTTTCACAACTCACTGTTATCATGGTTATTGCAGTTAGCAAGCAATTATCAGAAAACTCCAATCTGTATAGTTTAATTATGTCTACTGTAAAAAAAATTTAGTTTCAGAAAGTTCACTAAATAATCAACAGAGCGCTGGCCTAACTCCAGAACCCCTGACTCAGTGGTCATGAAATACACAAATTTGGAAGAGACAACTTTAATCATAACCATGCACTGGTTTGCATACCCAGAAGCAAAGAAAAAAGATTTTCAAAGAAATAAAATACAGTTTTACTATATGATCAAGAGAGCCCCGCCTTTTAACCAGAACCACTGACCCAGGAGCCATAAAATTTTGCAAGAGGCACCTTGCACATCTCAACCAGGTACTTACATTATCTGTTCAATATACCATGATATACAAGGAAAGAGAAGCTTTTTAAAGAATTTATACATTTTCAATATATGATCAATAGAGCCCATCCAACTCCAATACCCCTAACTCATGAATTTCACAATGCCTATTACTGTACAATCATGTTAACAGTATGACTACTTGATGTCAAGTAATGAAGACAATTTTTAAAGATAGAATTAATTTTGATGGTTTTAGCCCCACCCCTCAGGCCCCTGGAGAGAGGAGACCATGAAAATCACAATTCTTAAGTTTCCATTTACCCATAGATGCTATATGCCAAAAATGGATGAAAATGGTTCAGCGGTTCTAGAAAAGAAGCTAAAAATGTTCAAATGTTAACGTACATTAGACAACTGAGAATACACAGTAATGGAGGAAAACAGATAGCATTAAGTTAATTACCTGAGTCACTCAAAAATTTGGGGAAAAAAAGCAAATTTCAATTGGGGCAGGGTCCTTTTACTGAACCTGGATGCAAGGGTTATTATTTGGATGAGATTTAACTTAATCTCATCCAAAGTAAAACATTTTACAAAATTGCCTGATAAACAAAAATTATTCTGGATTCTTAACTGTGAGGAATTAGATATTTTGAATTCTCTTGGAAGATTTTTACAAAAAGCATTACCATAAGTCTAGTCTGAGGCATGTGAACTTTTTATGATAAATTATGCAAAAAAATATGTACATATATGTGTATGATATAAATATGTGAATTTGCATATATATGATGTATGATATTATTTGTGCAGAATTTATGTAAATGTATATGTATAAAAACTATCTGGTTTATTCCTTCTTTTTTATATCTTTCTCTTATCAATCATGCAACTCTTTCTCTCTTGTGTGTATGTATATTGTATTACATGTATATGACTATATATAAATGTTAATTTACAATGTACTTTCTTTTTGCCCCATGAGGGCCCTTAATTGGTAAATAAACTAATTGAATATTATTATGCCCTGCTTTTCACCCAAGTTTGGTTGAAAATGGCCCAGTGGTTCTTGAGAAGAAGTTAAAAATGTGAAAAATTTACAGATGGACACCAAAAAATATGATCAGAAAAGCTCACTAGCGATTTCAGTACAGGTGAGCTAAAAAAGAAACATACATATACAAGATATATGCCTCAAAAGTGTTAACTAAATTTTGAATTTTTTTCAAGCATAACACAAACTCACATAGCATTCAACAGGAATATCTTGCTGAAGAATATTAGAAGCTGACTGAATTCCCCTTCCACTCCACATCTTCCACGAAACCTCAATTCTTTTATTAGGTCAGAATAATACTCAGCGTACTCCAAAATTCCAGTATGCCAAATGCTAAAAATGTGCCTGTAAAAATAAAAATCATTTTACATTACCGGTAAGTCACGAACAGAGTATATGAAAATATAGTATGAACATGATGAAATGCAAGATTCAATGAATTTTTCTTAGGTTGATATTGAAATGAGGATAGATATTAGTTTTCTATTAGTCTGTTTTTCTTCTGGAATGACTATCTTTCATGTAAAAAGACACTAAAATTATATCAGACTGTGCTGAAATTCTTGACCACTAATGATAAATTATACAACTGTAACAGTTACTGTACACTAAAACTTGGTCACAGTGAAGTTGTGGGGACTTGTGAATTTACTTCACTATTTCCCTAATTCCTTATTACCATATAATGAATTCCTACGGCTTATTAAAGTAAATATATATCCAATATTTGCAATAACACCTCCCCCCCCCCCCCCCCATTCAGTGAAATGTGAAATACAGAATTAATTTTTAAACAAAATTACATGTACATGTACTTTGAGAAATTTTTTTAGATGTTGAGATCCTTAAAAATTTCTTGCAAAAGATGTAAATAAATTTGGTTATAACCTTCACAGTATGCTATACATGTATCTGTAAATTCATTAAAACAAAGTTCATTTTAACCATGCATAAAATTTTACAAAGAATTGTTCAAAATTTTGCCAAGGATACCAAAACACTTCCCTATATCCGTTAATTGCCATATCCATTGCCGCATTAATTGATGTTTCCTTGCCTGACCTCTAAAATCGGTAGCCCCGGGTGTCGGGCAATGGTAATTACACACCCCTGATCCCATAAAAAATTTCAAACTATATTGTGGCTAAATCTTAACTTCAAGAAGTCATGACTAAAACAGACATCAAATGATTCTGGTGACCAATTTTGCCAATAGGCCTCTTTTCAATGGCCTAATGCATTTTCCAGGCATGGAGATCATAATATTAAGAAGTTTGCTTAGTAAATAAGCATATCATTATAATATTAATGAAATATGGTACATATAAAATTGTTTAGGTTCAAGAAAGTTGCACTTTTTAACGTTATATCAGAGTTGTCAAAAAACTGTCGGTCCTGTTGGCAAGGCTGAAATTGTTTAGACCAATCACTTACAAGAAAATGTATCAATTGAATCAGAATGACTATTTGAAAGAATCGGGTAGGATACTATTACTTATTATGTTCCCCAAACGAAGTTTGGGAACATATTGTTTTTACTCTGTTTCTTATTAAGGTCTTCCGTTTTAGACGGAAGACCTTATAGTGATTCTACTGTTTCTTCTTTATTATTTTTTTTTTTTCCCCTTTTCTTTCCGGGGCGATTTCTCAGAGATGGCTGGACGGATTTTCCTGAAATTTTCAGGGATGATAGAAAATGAAAATACCCCCAGGCGTTTTTTTCATTTTTTCAAAATTCACTTCCGGTCGTCAGATATGTCCGATTTCCGTTTTTTTCAGAAATATTTTGTCCCAGTCATATCTCAGAAACGGTAAGAGATTAAGACACCAAACTTATATGGTTAATAGATCTTGAGGAGTAGGCAAAACCATTCGGGTTAAGAGCGTCAGCCGTCAATTCCGGTCGTCACAGGAAGTGATCAAAGAAGTCGAAATTTTCAACTTTTCTTTTTTGATTTTTTTCTTTCATCATATTGTTTCATCTAATTTGCAGATTCGAAATATGTTGGTCCCACCGGAAACAAAAACGTCAACTTCCGGCTATAAGCGAAAAACTGCATAATTTGAGTATTTTACTTTCCCATAAATATTTTTTATAGATAACGTATTTGAACTGATTTTTGAATATGTTATCAAGACTGCAAATGTCTAGAGTAACGTCAAATATCTTTGTAAAATTCACTTCCGGTCGCGCGTTTAGGTGTCCGCAAAATGAGAATTTGTCCGAGTGAGATCTCAGAAACTGTATGAGATTTAGACACCAAACTTATAGGACTATTAGACCTTGAGAAGTACACAAAACTATTTGGGTTAAGAGCGTCAGTCGTCACTTCCGGTCGTCACAGGAAGTGATCAAAGAAATCAAAAATTTCAACTTTTCTCTTTTGGAATAAGACTTGCATCATATAATTGTATTTTTTTCACAGTTACGATATGTGTTGGTCCCACCTGAAACAAAAAATGACAACTTCCGGTTATAAGAGAAAAACTACATAATAGGTTTTTTAATTTTCCCATATATATCGCTTATAGATAGAGTTCTTTAAATGTTTTTTATATATGTTATTGAGACTGCAGATGTCTAGAGTGACGTGAAATATCTTAGTAAAATTCACTTCCGGTCGCGTGTTTTCTTTTCCTCAAAATGAAAAGTTATTTCAGCGAGATCTCAGAAATGGCATGAGAGTAAGACACCAAACCTATAGGAGTAATAAACCTTGGTGAGAAGGCAAAACACATAGGGTTAAAAGCGTAGCCGTCACTTCCGGTCGTCACAGGAAGTGATCGAAGAAATCAAAAATTTCAACTCTTTTCTTTTTAAAATTAAAACTTTCACCACTTTATTGCTTCTCTTTCGCTGTTTTCGAATATGTTAGATTCCACCAGAAACAAAAACTTTAATTTTCCGGTTTTAAGAGATAAACTACGTTATTTCGTGGTTTAACTTTCTCATAAATATCACTTATAGATAAGTATTTGAAATGTTTTTTTACATATGCTGCAGATACTGCAAAAGTCAAGAGAAAATTCAGAGATTTTTATTCAGTTCACTTCCGGTCGTGTGTTTTCCTGTCCTCAAAATTAGAATGTGTTCTCACAATTGTTCGGCAACAGTAAAAGACTGAAGTCTAAAACTTTCAGGACTTATAGTCAGTCATCAGTTCATTTGCATCGTGTAAAAATCGTGTGTTCTCATTACTTCCGGTCGTGACAGGAAACGAAACAAAAGAAAAGTAATTTTTTAAGTTAATTTGTTTCTACATAAGATTAAGGCTAATACCGAAGTTGGAAAAGACATGTTCATGCAAACAGGAAGTAGTATAACGGAAGACCTTCTCATTACTAGTAATGAGTTTCTAGTTATTATTATTATTATTATTTTTCTTCCTGGGTACTTTTTTGTCCGTGAGTGATCTCCGAAACTACACATCCGATTGAGATGAAACCTTTTTAGGGTTAATAGGAGTGTTATGTAGATTTGCGGAACGAAGGTCATTTTGCGCGCACGTGCATGCACGTGCGCGCGCGTGCAATGAGTAAAATGACCAATATACTTGATATAGCCATAACTTTCATATCTTTTGATGAAATACTTTGATACTCAGAATATAAGGATATATTAATAGTGTAGTCAAGATGACATGGTCAGAATGCACATGCATGCACGTGCGCGCATGCGCATTGATTGAAATAACCAATACCATTGATATATACTTAACTTGTACATTTTTTGACAAATTGCTTTGAAACTCAGAATATAAATATATATTTGAAGTGTAGACAAGAAGACTTGATCAGCGCACACATGCATGCACGCGCGTGCACGTTCGTGTGCGTGCAATGAGTAAAATGACCAATATACTTGATATAGCCATAACTTTCATATCTTTTGATGAATTGCTTTGATACTCAGGATATCAGGATATATTAATAGTGTAGACAAGATGACATGGTCAGAATACACATGCATGCACTTGTGCGCATGCGCAATGATTGAAATAACCAATAAAATTGATATAGACTTAACTTGTACATTTTTGATGAATTGCTTTGAAACTCAGAACATAAATATATATAAGAAGTGTACACAAGATGACATGATCAGCGCACACATGCATGCACTTGCATGCACGTGCGTGCGCGTGCAATGAGTAAAATGACCAATATACTTGATATAGCCAAAACTTTTATATCTTTTGATGAAAGACTTTGATACTCAGAATATAAGATTATATTAATAGTGTAGACAAGATGACATGGTCAGCATGCACATGCAAGCACGTGCGCGCGTGCGCAATTATTGAAATCACCAATACAATTTATATACACTTAACTACGATTTTTTGATGAATTGCTTCGAAACTCAGAATATTAAGATATATTAGAAGTGTAGACAAGATGACATGGTCAGCGCACACATGCATGCACGTGCGTACGCGTGCAATGAATAAAATTACCAATATACTTGATATAACCATAACTTTTACATTTTTTGATGTAATGCTTCGATACTCAGAATATATAGACATATTATAAATGTAGACAAGACGACGTTGTCAATATGCACATGCATGCACGTGCGCGCGCATGCAATGCTGAAATGACCAATATACTTGATATAGCTGTAACTTTTATACTTGTTGATGAAATGCTTTGATACTCAAAATATGTAGATATAATAATAGTGTTGACAAAATGACACGGTCATCATGGACATGCATGCACGTGCGCGCGCGTGTAATACGTAAAATGACAGATATACTTAATATAGCCGAATTTTTTTTCCATCTTTTGATGAAATTTGAATATAAAGATGTATTAAACGTGTAGACAAGTTGACATGGTAATTTTGAACATGCATGCCCCTGCGCGCGCGTGTAATGCGTAAAAAACCAATATACTTGATTGCCTTATTTAATGAAGCTTACAGGGAATAAGACACCAAAAGGAAGTTGGGGAGCGTTTGGGGAACATCTGTAACGGTCCCCGTTACAATTAATACTAGTTAGGTTTGTGACTGACTGTCTACAGAAATGTATAAGGTTGATCAATCTCATATATGGGCAAGCTTTCTATGAGATTGATCAACTTGATATATTTCTGTAGACAGTCAGTCACAAACCTAATAAGTCATTTATTTTCTTGAGGATCATAGTGAGAGGGAGTCATCACACAAGACAGGTCTGTAGCAACATTTATCAAATGGGGGTAAGGGGCAGCCACCAAAAAAAAAAAATGATAAGCCAGGGAAAAAAACATTGACTGTTAAAACTCAGGAGGGGTTAGAAAATTCCTCTAAATTGTTTGGAAATTTTTAATGCAATACATGGCACTCTTTCCACTCTACTCATTATGCCATCCGACAACAAGTTCACAACAAGCGAGTTTATTGGACTGTAGAGACGACTATAAATGGTGGTGGATAAAATATACAGTTTGGTTATAGAATATGTCTAGAATTAGGGGAGGAAAGGTCGTTCATTGACCAATGTTGGAAATACATCCCCAAAGTGCGCAGAAAATTTTGCACTTTATTTACATTATGGGATCTGTAGCGTTATGGTCAAAGACTAAAATATAAAACCATAATGCTACAGTTCTTATGGAATGCCATAGTTGCCTTATGTGGTTATTTCATGAGAAGTTGGTGCTTTTTTATGTTATGCTGTGGTTATTTTATATGAAGGTGGTACTTCTTTATGTTATGCTGTGGTTATTTCATGTGAAGGTGGTTTTTTAATTTGATGGTGGTTTTTTATGTGAAGGTGGTTTTTCATGTGATGGTGATTTTTCATGTGATTTTTTATGTTTAATGTGAAGGTGGTCACTCGGAACTCCTAATACTTTTGAAGACTGAGTTCACATGTAACACTGAGTTTAACTGCAGCTATTATCTTGAAATTTTGAAAGTGAAACAAATGATCAATATTATTAAAATCATTTTAATATGCCATTGCAAGTTCCTCTTTTTTCCACAGTTAAAATGATATTGTCCTACGGACTCGGTACGACAGTTGCAATCTTCAATTTTACGTGGTGCCCAGCTCGGTTCACACCTGAAGATGAAGGTTTGACAAGTGAAAAATATGCAGTAAACTGAGAGTGACACCCTAATCACATAAATAATGAAGACATGGCATGATCACGGCATGACCAAAAGAATAAGGCGTTAATTTTTTTCAATAAAAAAAAAACAGCAGTCCTTTGAGTTTTTGTAGCATAATAATTTGTAAATAACAGGTATATATCTATGAGAAAATGTTTTAGTTCATTTATACTTTCAGGCTAATCAATTTGTTGTGATATCGTCAACAAAGTCTGTTAATTGTGAAAGTTGTTATTTTTGCAGACTGATTTGTGCATTTCAGTAATACCTATCTCATTATGTGTTCAGAAATATTGATAGTGTGCATTTCTAGTTACGCTCACTGATACAGAGATGTTCAGAGTTGCAAATAATGTGTAACATGAGTATGATGACATGTGTGTAAACTTACCAAAGTTTCTGAGTTCTATAAATGTAACAGGAAAGATAACTCTGAAAAAAGAACATTTTGAAAATGATTTTTCTACATCAATAAAATTGATTTTTATTTAATTTCTTGTAGTAATTTAATTCATTAATGTTTCTTCTATACCATGTATACTACCAGGAATCTTCCCTAATTTTTCATGCATGTATTTTAGAGAAAATGAGTAATATTGATTTTTTTAAAACTTTTATTAATTTCTTTAAAAAAAAATGTTGATTGATAAAATGAAGTTCTCATGGTTGTTTTGTGAGCTTAAAAATATCTGCCACGACAAAAAAAAACAAAATTTGTTGTGCTATTTATCAAAACTTGATGGGAAAGAAAAATCTTAAAACTTAACAAGAGGCCCATGGGCCACATCGCTCACCTGAGTAACTTTGACCCTGCTGTTCATTACCAGACTTTCCCCCTTGTAATACCTATTGTGGCCCCGCCCTACCCCCAGGGGCCATGATTTGAACAATTTTAGAATCTACACTACCCCAGGACGCTTCCACATAAGTTTCAGTTTTTCTGGTCCAGTGGTTCTTGAAAAGATTTTTTAAGATTTTTCCTATATATTTCAATGTAAAATTTGGGATTCCCTATTGTGCCCCCCCCCCCCCATCCCCGGGGTCATGATTTGAACAATTTAGAGTGTACACTACTTGAGAATGCTTCCACATAAGTTTCAGCTTTTCTGGCTCAGTGGTTCTTGAGAAGAAGATTTTTAAAGATTTTTCCTATATATATTTAAATGTAAAACTTGTATTCCCTATTGTGGCCCGCCCTACCCCCGGGGGTCATAATTTGAACAATTTAGAATCTACACTACCCCGGGATGCTTCCACATCAGTTTCAGCTTTTCTGGCTCAGTGGTTCTTGAGAAGAAGATTTTTAAAGATTTTTCCTATATATTTCAATGTAAAACTTGTATTTCCTATTATGGCCCCACCCTACCCCCGGGGGTCATGATTTGAACAATTTAGAATCTACACTACCCCAGGATACTTCCACATAGGTTTCAGCTTTTCTGGCTCAGTGGTTCTTGAGAAGAAGTTTTTTGAAAGAATTTTCCTATATATTTCAATGTAAAACTTGTATTTCCTATTGTGGCCCCGCCCTTCCCCCAGGGGTCATGATTTGAACAATTTAGAATCTACACTACCCCAGGATGCTTCCACATCAGTTTCAGCTTTTCTGGCCCAGTGGTTCTTGAGAAGAAGATTTTTAAAGATTTTTCCTATATATTTTAATGTAAAACTTGGATTCCCTATTGTGGCCCCGCCCTACGCCCGGGGGTCATGATTTTAACAATTTAGAATCTACACTATCCCAGGATGCTTCCACGTAAGTTTCAGCTTTTCTGGCCCAGTGGTTCTTGAGAAGAAGATTTTTAAAATTTTTCCTATATATTTCAATGTAAAACTTGGATTCCCTATTGTGGCCCCGCCCTACCCCGGGGGTCATGATTTGAACAATTTAGAATCTACACTACCCCAGGATGCTTCCACATCAGTTTCAGCTTTTCTGGCCCAGTGGTTCTTGAGAAGAAGATTTTTAAAGATTTTTCCTATATATTTTAATGTTAAACTTGGATTCCCTATTGTGGCCCCGCCCTACTCCCGGGGGTCATGATTTTAACAATTTAGAATCTACACTATCCCAGGATGCTTCCACGTAACACGTAAGTTTCAGCTTTTCTGGCCCAGTGGTTCTTGAGAAGAAGATTTTTTTATGACCCCACCCTATTTTTGTCTTTTCTTGATTATCTCCCCTTGTAAGGGGACTTGGCCCTTTATTTTAACAATTTAAACTCCCCTTCCCCCAAGGATACTTTGTACCAAGTTTGGTTAAAATTGGCCCAGTGGTTCTTGAGAAGAAGTTAAAAATGTGAAAAGTTTACAGACGGACGGACGACGGACAACAGGTGATCAGAAAAGCTCACTTGAGCTTTCAGCTCAGGTGAGCTAAAAAATTAAACTAAAAAAAAAAATCAGTATAAATTAAATTAATTATATTTCAATTCCTAGCCAGTTTTAAAGGTTGATAAATACGCTTGTTAAAAGTAATGCTCAGAAATATGAGAATATAAACTGGGTGTGTGTGGAGGACCCTTGAAGACTCTCTGTCCTTAAAGAAAAGAAAACTGTGAGATGGGAATGCTGTTGAAAACAATAAAGGGCAATTTAGTGCAATTATTTATTTTCCTTTCTGTGCATGTAACTGGTCTGACAAAACTTCACACAGTACGACAACACCTTTAACTTTGTCAGAACAAATGTCAATTTAAAAATTTCGATAATAAATACATCCTCCCTTTCAGTGAAATATAGAATACAGAACTTACAAAGAGTAAAAGACTATAAATGAAATCATACCAGGAGAGATAATCCACTGATGATGCAGATCCTTTTGTTGACATTTCCTCTTTAATTTTTGCTATTGCTTGTAAACACTTTTCGCTTTCTTTTACAACAGCAAATAGACTCACTGAATCAATTTCAGAAAATTCTTCATCGATGCAAGCAATTTTTCGTTGATTCCACCAGAAATTCCTTTATCTCAAGAAGTTTAGACCGCATCGCAGCATGATCTTTGATACCTAGTACCAAATACAGAACAGAACAGAACATTTATTTTCTAATTTAGAGCCCATAACAGACAAGTATGAAATTATTACAATAATAAAGAAAGATATGCCAATGGATAGTATAACAACTTGTAAATGACATTACTCATTTCAACAATAATATTGTACTATTTCAGTTAAAGGGAATACTATATATAAAACTGTATGACTACTACAACATGTTATCATTTATGAATTTGCCCACAGAATTAAGAGTTTCTTTGTCTTCAGTATTGAGTAACCAAAAAAGTTTTTGTTCATCATCTAATGCCGAGAAATTTGGAAATTTAATTGATTGAAAAATTTCTTTTCTTTGATGATCATATTTTTTACATGTTATGAGAAAATGAGTTTCATCATCTACACTGTTAGAGTTACATCTATTGCATAATCGATCTTCACGAGGGATGTTGGTAAATCTTCCCACTTCAATTTGCAATCTGTGACAAGAAATTCTTAATTTACATAGAGATTTTCTGTGATGAAAATTTTTAACTACTGATAAATAATTCTCATATCCCCAATTTTGTTTGAGTTTTACATATGTGCTTAATTTACCATCAGTATAACTTTGTTGACTTGTATACCAATTTTTTATATAATAATCTAATATGGTTTTATGACAGAGTGACTTAAATTTATGCTTCCCATAACAAATTACTTCATCTTTGATATTCAGTATATTTCTTAATTTCTGTACAAATGCGAACCATGAGTTCTTTCCATGTACATAAAGATTTTTACTACATTAATATGCATCTTTAAGTAAAGGAAATTCTGTGGACAAATTTTCAAATCTATACCAACTTTTGATTAACAATTTGACAATATCATAATGCAGGGGGAACCTTCCCAATTCAGACAATACTGCAAAATTTGTACTTTTCTTATGAACACCAAGAATATATTTACAGAATTTAAGGTGTATTCTTTCACAAAGTAGATTTCTGAAACAGTCTTCAACTTCTAACTTTTGGCATTTTAGGAATCTTTTAGTATTGATATTACTTGCACCCCACACCTCTGCATTATACAAAAGAATTGGTTTAATAGTAGAGTCAAATACATGTATACTCGTTTTAATCCCAGGATTCAAATTACTAAAATCATTTCTCAGTTTATAATATGCTTTTAACGCCTTTTTATAAAGCTCTGATCTTGCTACATGAAAACTTCCCGATGCAGTTAGGTGAACTCCAAGATATTTGTACCTAGATACACAGTCTATCCTATTATTTTGAAACACTAGTTTTTGCGTGAAATTACGACCAGCTTTATTAAAGATCATGACTTTAGTTTTTTGAATGTTTACCTTTAAACACCAATCAGAGCAATACTTTTCAAGTTTAGAAAGTCTTGCTTGTATACCTTTAGCTGATGCTGATAAAATAACAATGTCATCTGCATACATTAAACAGTTAACAGTTTTTGTCTGAAGTGATACTTCATCAATACATGAATCTAAATATGATGGAAAATCATTTCTAAATATTTTAAATAAAGAAGGGCTCAAGTTATCCCCTTGACGGACACCTATAGCTATTGGAAATGGATCCGAGAAGAACCTTCCAATTTTCACACATGCCTGACTATTCTTATATATATTACTTATAATATTATAAAATTTAGATCCAACATTCATGTGAAGTAATTTGAGCTTTAATCCTGTGTGGATAACACTGTCAAAAGCTTTATGAAAGTCAATAAAACAAGCATATAGTCTTCCATCATTCCTTCTTTTAAGCTACAGTATTTATCAATTAAACACCTTAGCACAAATAGATGATCAGATGTTCTTGCATCTTTGGTAAAACCCATTTGAGATTGGTGAATTAGATTATGTTCTTTAAGAAATTTATCTAATCTAGAGTTCAGAATGCTGTTGAATAACTTGCCAAGTGTGCTGGTAATTGTAATACCCCTATAATTTGCAGGGTTGTTTGGATCCTCAGACTTAAAAATTGGACTTATGTACCCGTTACTCCAAGTTTGAGGATAAATACCATATGTGAAACAACTATTAAAGAGCTTATGTATACAGGAGAGTAAATAGGACTGACTATGTTTTAACATTTCATTAGATATCAAATCAAGCCCCTTGGCTTTTCCATATTTTAAATTTGCTATTGCATCTACAATTTCCTTATGTGAAATCTTGAAATCCAGTTCATTAAAGGATGGATTTTTCTCCATGTCAGCCAAAATTGAATCTAGCTCTTGTATCCTTGATTTAAAAGAGTTATCACAAACAGAATGAAGGTTGCGAAAATGATTTACCCACGTTTCAGAATCTATGTTTGCAGCAGAATTGTCTTTATTATTATCTTTTAGGTCATTAATTAATTTCCAATATTGTTTTGGTTGTTTATTTTGAAGTGCATCAAGTTGATTTAGAATGGAGTTTTGGAAATTTTTACGCTTAAATTTTCTTAATTTATTGTACTCTCTAAGAAGTCTGTAGTAATGATTCTTAACAAGTCTTTCAGGGCTAATTCATATAACTCAGACAATATTCTGTTGCTTTTCCATCATAAAAGATTCTATAAATTTACAAATATCCCATTCTGAAACATAGGGACTTGAGATTTGCTAAGATTGTCTCAAGTGAATCCGGGATGTTTCGCGCCGTTTCTGTTTCGCACTGAGATGGTTCGCGCCGCGATGATTCGCGCCGATTTCGGTGCGAAACATCTCACTTCTTTTTTTATATATTTCATCATATTTTGATCCATTTTAAACTATTTATTAATTATATATAAATAATTCATGACTTATTAATATATGCATTGCCAAAGGTAACGTATTGTAGGTCGGTAGGGTGCCGTTTGCTCAGCGTGTGTGTTCAACAATACAATGAGGATTAATTGTAATTAGTTGGAGATCAAAAGGTGAGAATTATTTCATTACAGCAATTATCTGCTTGAACTTAGATTAAACCTGTAAATTGGGTTTTTGAGAACCTGTGTATATAATAACTGTTCATTTAATTTACGAAGTACGGTTATGTACTGGTGTCGACTGGTTTTTCTTTCATCTGTATTTTTCTTTCCATTAAATAAATGGAAGTTTTGAATAATTTAGCACTATATATTTCTACGTTTTAAGTTAATTTATTCTGTACAAACTGTCTAAACTATTTTTTGTGATATTACATGTAGGGATAGGGCAATTTAAGTTTTTAGAATTTGTTCCTAATCCCATTGTATATATTTAGTCCAATTAAATAAGTTCAAATCAAATATAAAATTTAAATTATCTAGGAAATTTACATAATTAACATTATTACATTTTCAATAGTGAAATACTGTGATTTATTTATTGAATAAAAGTGATATTCTCTCACAGTGTGAAAGGATACCAAAGTGATATTCTCTCACAGTGTGAAAGGATATCAAAGTAGGTAACAAGATAATTTCTGGCCTGTCATAAGATAGAGATGGTAACTAAACCGTCTTGATAGAGACTAAAACTGCCAAAGTTTCTCCAAATATGTTGTTAAAAATCCGTTTTACAATCTCGCAATCGCTTATAGCTATCATATGACGTCTCAACCGCTCAACTATGACGTCACAGCCTATGACACCCTGTTACGAAAAGACAGAGTCAAAGGGAAAATCAAAGAAAATGTAATAAACAGAAAATTCAATGTTTTGTAGATGAATATGGAATTTATTTCACTCGTGAGACAGGATTTTTTGATATTTTCACTCGTGCTTCGCACTCGTGAAAATATCAAAAAATCCTGTCCCACTCGTGAAATAAATTCCATATTCATCTACAAAACATTGAATATCCTCTATATATTATATGAATTTTTTGAAAAGAATGAATTATCTCAGGTCCGTATAAGAAGCAATTTCATTTTGAGGGGGGCACAACCATACATTTTCAGTTGACCAACTAAAAATTTTATCAGACATTATTATGAAGGGGGCACAAGCATTTTCTATAGTATTCTATATATCGGTAAAATTATGCTTCTCTAAAAAGGATATTTGATTTAAATTATCTTAAAATCATGCATATTACTTTTTTTACCGTGTTTTTTTTTTAAATATGAATCATTATAACCTGTATTCTATAATAATTCTACATAAGGACAAATTATCTAATGAAATATCTCCCAAGGCAAAAAGAGCAATAACAATTGAAATTTATTTTACTTTATGATTTTATTCTTCTAATAAATAAACAAATTGACATAATAGCATAGGTACACTGCTGAGGAAATATCTTGCTCCATGTAATGGACTGCAGCATCGGCAATCCTCTGCTGTATCTTGTGGCTAGTGCGTCGGACATCACGCTCCAGATCAGAAGCAGCAACTCTGGTCTTCATAACATCAGCCTCTCTGCTCAGTAAGGGGACCAGCTGGTAGAAGGAGAGGGATAGGCCACGTGCCTTGGAGTTCATCCGGTGATGCCACCCTGTAAAAGAACACATATTGTTAGTGAGGTTTCACTTCAAATTCAATCTTGCAAAAAGATAATAATACTTATACACTTAATATTTTTTCCATTTTTTTTCCTCTAAATTCTTGTATTTTCAGATACACATCTGCTGGTATATATATAAAAAAAAAATATTTTGAAAATAATAAAAATAAATACCTTCTACGTCGTTGTTGGTTCTGATGGTGAACTGGTAGACACTCCAGGAGCGAATAGGAAAAACAGGATTCTGTATCCACTGGTTCCTGATGTAGGCTGTCAGTGGCTGGAGGTTGGGTGGGGCTCTTTCTTCCATGACTCGGAAGACATCTACGATGTGGGTCCATGGTAGGAATGGCAAGGCCAGTAGCTGCTTGATGAAGTTGTGTGTCCCCTCTCGTTGTCTGAATGTCGTAACCAGGCCCAGCTGCTGTACATGGGTCCACACTGCTTTCGTCCAATGGAAAACACAGCCCTTCAAGGACACAGTAGGGAATACCTCCCGGATGGCCTGCCATGCACCTGAAATTAAATAAACAATTAAAATTGGAAGACTCAACATTGAAAAGACATGAAGAAAATAATTTAATAAAATTGTCTAATATTTCTTTTAAATATATATAAATAATTTTTCAATATTTAAAATGAATAATTAATATGATAAATAGATTACTATCATTTTTATACCTGCTTCAAAATCAGCTGTGACCATTTCCAGTGAAGAATTTCCCAGTCTATTCTGCACTGCTCTGAAAACCTAAAAACAACAAGAACAAAAGTTAAAATTACCATGTTTATGCAAAACATTCAAATATATAACATGTACACGTATAGTAAACTACAAGCAAAATGTCTGAATTTTACCTCAATGTAGTCTTCCTTTCGACGTCGAGACATCAAGGCAAACAGCAAAGGAAACTGCATGGACTTCCCATCTTTGTGAACAAATGCGTGTATGGACATCAGTTGACCATTAGGCTTGAGGAAGGAAGGAACAATCTGGAATGAAAAAAAAGATATTATATCTATACATTTAGAAGAAAAATATATAAATTTTGCATTCATTCCATATTTAATATGAATGAGCTGATCTCTAAAATTTACATATAACATACTCAGAATTATAATTATTGATGCATTTCTCTGGAGTAAACAGTGTATTAAATATATCTTTTTTTTATTTATTTATATTAATACCTTAAACGTCCCATCTATGAACCATCTCTTGGCTTGCCGCAGGATCTCAAGTTGGTGCTCTGTCGCAAAGACAAGGTGTCTCTCTTCGTCAACTCGAAGGTCAGCTATCAGGAACTCCTGACACTGGAGGAAATCCATGTTTATCTGAAAAAAAGAATAAATTTGTCAGTCAAGCATAATAACAATATATAAGTCGAAACAATAAATATGTTGCGTGTACTTTTTGCATAAAAAATCTATAACTCCAACACTGAGCGATAAAAAATAACTTACCTCAAAGTCCAAGTCTGTGGGATCTTTGGGTCGAAAAGCAGCCCTGTAGTTGTTCACATATCTTTTGATGTTGGATGTCTTTGGGGCCAGGAACCTGTCTTGAATGGTATCAGCAATGGTGGCCTCGACGATTTCTCTTGCTGGACGAAAGACTTGCTCCACAGCAACTTCCTTTGCCTAAAATTCAAAGAATAATTCAACTTAACATAATTTCAAGTCTAATAAATCAGTATTGGAGCAATTTTCTAATATTAACCTTATTTTCCAAAACATTCAGGAACTTGACAAATAGTTTTAATTGACAATTACTTGACAATGAGATTAAATGAATGTATACCTCTGCTGAAACTTTCTTGAGAAGTGGCAGCTTCAGGTCCCCTGGGTGAAGATGTGCATTGGATCCTCGCACAAAGAAGTTGCCTCGCTGGAGGACTGTGGCATGGCATCTCAGCTTGGCTGACCTCACACTGCATGTCCACATAGTTGTCTCCTTGTTCTTGCGCTATGAAATAAATTACAAATTAATAACAATATAAGTGCTGAAACATTAACATACCATGTTTGTAGAGTAAATTTTATTTTACTAGTAAATTTGGTAAATTGTTAAAATAAATTTCTTCTAACTTTTTTTGAAAAATATATCTATATTATATATATTTCATACCTTAACCCCATACGTGAAGCCATCAGTTGACACAAGTAGAGCACCACCTCTCTTGCTCCCCTTCTCCAGAACTTCAAAGCGAACATCTTCTTCATCTATAATGGTGTCATCAAGGTCCTCGTCTAAGGTGCTACAATAATAAAAAATATTATTATATACAAATGAACACTGAATTTTATGACATAAAAAATAATGTACTAAATGATTCTTTGATATTAATTTAAAAATGGTTATTTTTTATGGATTAAAAATCTTTTTCAATTTATATATTTCATAGTTCAATATACCTCTCCTGTGGCTCTTCATCACTGTCTTCCACATCCCGCCGATGAGGAATGTCGAAGTCTGAGGACTCCAATGCTTCAGGGGGTCAAAACACTGAGTCAGGCTCATCTGAAAGTGTAGAGTCATCCATAGCTGGTACAGGAGGAATCAGTAGCTGTGGAGGGGAAGCTGGAGTGCCAATGGGTGCCACATTGGGACTCGAGGGTGGTGTAGGATGCCCCTCTATAGATGTTGACTGTAGGATGTCTGTTGATGCTTCCATTGGCTGAAACAATAAAAACCCGATCATTGAATAATTTATACAATTTTTTGTATACATGTATAATAAAACACGTACAATTTAAAACCTTGTGCTGAAATTGAAAAACACAAAATTATTATATTTAAATTTACCAAACTATGATCGTCCCTCTCCTCTTTACACTTTAAGCATCGGAACTCAAAATCATCTCTGCTCCTCACAAGATCTCTATATTGTTGTAAGCTGACACCTGTAAGTCCAATAGAAATAATGCAATTAAGTGTCATGAATTTTTTATAGCAAATTATTTACTGGGTATAATTTTCTTTGATTGAAAAAAAAACAACCTTTTTTTTAAACTAAGAACTGGTTATAGAACATATAGAACTAGCTATTTGATTTTTTTTTTCATCTGTCAAATAAGAAAAAGAAAATGATTTACCCGACTTGCAAGTCCTGTGTTGCCATCTGTTACAATCGTCAAAGATTAAGGCTTCTTGTCGTGGACGGACAAGTTTGCTGCAAACCACACACTCATCTAAAAAGAATCAGGAATGTTACATAGCATACACAACATTTTTTTTAAAGAAGAATATCAACTTACACTATATATTCTCTAGAATTATACAATGAGTTTTATTATTGTAATTAAATAGATATGTGTTTGATAAATTTTCTTTAAACAAAAATATGTCAATTAATTAAACATGACCAATATTCAATCATACCTGCCATTGTTGATTTTTATGCTTATCGTCTTAAAGACTGATGGTTATTTCAGAAAAAATTATCAATATAAATACTTACCTTGGTCTCATAATTATCACTTGTCTCATCATTATATACTCCAGTCTCCAAATTTAAGTTGACGTGTGGGTTGTCCAAGTCAGTAATAATTACTTAATTAGAGGCCGGTATTATAATTATGTTTAAGTATCTACTGTGTACATAATTAGCATGATGTTAAATAATTGATAATTATGCTATGTACTTCAAAGAACCTTCATAAATTAAAAAAAATAAAGAAATGTTGAAAAATATCTATAATCATATATATTTAAAATCTAAAACTTTTGCTAAATGAACTAAACTCAGTAGCACATTTATGTTCTTGGAGCGCGAAACATCGCGGTGCGAACCATCTCGACAGTCTAGACGAACTCCAAAAACAACGTTTCCGGAAGTAAGAAATTGAGACTGAAAAAGACTCCGAAAAAAGAGTCCGCGCATGCGCACCCATACAAAAAATGGCGATTTTTCGGCAAAAATGACGGGTCTACAAAAACTGTCCGTGCAAAGTTTTGGAAAGTATGGCAATTATGACAGTACTCAGAAATGCTAAATAAAAGACTTCGGAAGAGATCGTATTTGTCAGGTTTTTTATTTTATTTGCAAAAAAGGAGATATTTACTTTCAAAGTTGACGTTTGAAGTCAGATTAATTACAGAGAAAATAATACGTTTGAGAAGTAAATATGCATAATAAAAGGGATATATATACAAAATGGGACAATATATATTGTAACTGTTAAAAACTTGACTGAATTTTACACATAAATTAGCAATCCGGTGTTTTATTTGTGTACGACATCTGAATTTAACATGTAAGTTCTTACCATCGTTATGTACCGATTTTTTATCACATACGAACAAATATTATTGTGAAAACATTTCTATGACTATAATCTATTAATATGAAAACTTTGAAAACCGCTCTTCTAGAAATTGAGGTCGGAACATGTCTTCTAAAAATGAACCTGTGAATATCTCTGCTCCGTGGTGAAAAATACGCATTTTCTGATTAAAATAAACACAAGCTGGGTGTCTTCAAAAACAAATAAAAGCACCTTTATTTCAGGAACGACATAAAATTTAAATCAAGGGGACAATAAATCAAATAAGAAAATAATTCTTACCGGCAGTACTGAATTCGATGTCGTATATCCAATTTACTATTATGCAAGAGTTTGAAGCGATAGATACGTAAGTCAGTATCCACAAAATAATTTAATAAATGTTTCCATACAACAAAAATTGAAATAAAGTCACAATGCACTAAATACAGCCATTATGCAGCCGTATATTTGGAGAAAGCGAACGACAATCCACCGTTTGTTTACATTGGACGCCATTTTACCGCAATGCATGATGGAGCCAAATACTTTGTTTTCGGAGTTCACGCCGTTTTAGGAGTTCGTCTAGACTGCTCGAGGGGAAACGGAATAGGCGCGAAACATCGCGGAGCGAACCATGCATTGGCGCGAAACATCCCGTTATAAAAATATATCAAAATATATAAATATATCAAAATATATAAATACCTTGGCTTTCAACCTAGGTTCGATCGGTAGATTGATTTTTTCCAAACTTCCGGCATTTATACGAACCCTCGAGGTCAACCAGTGTATTGACACGGCGGCAAATTCAAAGTCTACGGGGATTTAACATTGTCAAAATGGCAGCCACTTCGGAAGGGGATCCATCATTATTCGTAATTTTCCGTAAATTGCCGTCAGTGAGGTAATGACGTCACGCAAGTTCGGGAATGCTCTGTGCTTATCGACGTCCAAAAAGCTATTAAGCCCGAAACTTGCGAAGTATATATTTAGGCCTATATATAGGAGAAGTTACATCTTCGACAAAACTTTCATACCCAGGGCCAGACAGAAAAGATCAAAGATTTTTAAAAACAGCTAGCATATACACTGCATAAAGAAAAGAGGTATGACTCATATCCTAAGATTGTAATTATCATGTTAAAAACAATCGAGGCAACTGCAAATTTAGCTCAAGTGACATGACTGCTTTTATTGCCAAAACGTAGAGATCTAACTTCTAATAAGAGTAGTCATATTATTAAAATTATTAAAATTAATTGCTGCTTTACCTTACTCCTTAGCCATCCACATAAATCCAACTCCCTATAGTTTGTTATAAACACTGTCAAAAGAAGCATCGTATCACTTCTATGTGAACAATTGATGTCTGTAACTGCACAGTATATCCTGTTTTTGTTAGACTTTCAACACTTTAAACACATAAATCCACAATCAATATTATATTTTGAATCTCGGTGCAAAACAACTATTGTTGTCTGCATCAAACTACGTCACCAATGGAATTTGACCTTGCCCTTCGAAAACTTCCTGTAACATCGGCATTAGGTAAATCCAGGCCCTTGGATATATTTTTAGTGTTTCCACAAATATAACATAATGCCAAAAATTAAATACTCAATCCTACACACAAAAACTACATAACACAAGTGTAAAAGATTATACTACTTTTTTATTTTAATTTTTACCTTTTCTTTTTTTATCATCTTATTTTTTTTTCTTTTGGTAGAAAGTTCAGTTTTACATAAAAAAAAAAGATTATACATGTATATATATATTGACATTTCTAAACAAGTCAGAGCCAGCTGCTAGTTTGATTCTCATATAATAAAAAAAAATATTTATTCATAAAAACAATAGATAAAATTTTTGAAACAAGAATTTAATTGCAGGCTGCAGGATCATGAAACAGACTTTGACTTAAGTCATATTTTCAATTGCCTGTAAAATGTTTATCATTAATTGAGTTAATCTCTAATTTTGCAAATAACAACACTTTTGTAAAGCAATATTGTAAAATAGTTTAATTTTGGCCTGCTTGAGTTCTACAACATTTTAGTACAACATAAAGATTTTGACTTGAGCTTAAGATGTTTCATGATCCCGGGGCCAGGATACCAAAATAGCTACCCGGTGAAGACACAATATACTTTGAAAATGGTCATTTTTACCCTATAATTCAAGAAGTCTCTCAAGAAATGTAGGCAATTCACCTAAAATTTTAAAAACACCATATTGAATATAGACAAGCACAAACAAGTACATAAAATAAATTCAGCCATAAGTAGCTGCAGATACATCCTAAGTAATTTTTGCTATATGACTGTAGATACATGAGCAGTCCGGGCAGCTTAGTTGTTAGAATACCTCATTAGTATACAAGTATTTGTAATGGAGGTCCTGGGTTTGATTCCCAGTCAAGCAAAATGTTTTTCCTCATGTATTTGTAAATTTTCAAAGTATGTTTATTCATTACTCCATTCCCTGGTACATATGGCTTACTGATATACATTTTTTCTAAATTGCATAATACTATGGAATCATTTTAATTTGTGGAGGTCAGTGTTTATGGGCAGGCATACAGTTTTGCTGTTTTGTGGACAGGACATAAATAAGGTTAACCAAAATACAATCAAAGGAATTAATGGATTGATAAAAATGTTAAAATAAGCATTTGTGGAAATATAAATTTATGGGTATAGCTGATCCATGTAATAAAATCCAAGAATGTTGGTCCCCCACAAACAATGATGATTCCACAGTAGATGTCAATGTTTTTGTAAGCTACCTGTCTGAAATGGGCAAAGTAATTAATCATACTCAGATAATTGTTTTAAAATTTTATTACTGCTTTTTTAAAAGCTAGATATATGTTTTTTTGTTTTTTTTTTGTTTTTTTTTTTAAATTATCAAATAGAATTGCTTCAAACTTTAAGTGCATTTAGTGAGATTACAGGAAATATTGCAAACAATTAATGAATTGTCTTTCCTTTATTTTAAAAGATATCAGATCAAATTTAGAAGAATAAATGATTTTGAAAATTGAGTGCCCAATGCTGCTGGTGTCCATGCTTTTGAAAAAAGAAGTCATGACTCAGAATCCATAGTGAGAAACAAGTCATGAATGAAGATTGAGAAGGAGTGTTTATGTTTGTCTCCACTAAAACTTCTGTGGTAAACGGTTGGTGTCTGGCTCATCCAATGATCAACCCATTGGCAGACTACCAGGTAATCTTTCGTTCAGCCAATACTTTGAGCCTGAAAAAAAGATGATGGTGAAACACATTTTAATCCATCATAAAGATTCTGGTGCATGAAAATACTTCTAAGTCTGTGCAAAGTGAAATTTAAAGGAATAATGAAAATTCAAATGATTATACTTGAACTTGCATTAAATGTTAACATGAATTGATACATATCAAAAATGCATGTATATAGTCAATTTTCAATTTCAGGTTCCAACCTGAAGAATACATGGGAAGAGTAAAACCTTTTTCATTTATATAAATACTTACAAGCTATAGTCTAGAAGAATGTCCTGAAACCTGAATGTTTAGTCCACCATCAGATGAATTTCAATCACATTATTCTGAAAAATTGAGTAGATAGTCTTCTACATGCATGCATGTCTTAAAGTCACACTGCTGGTCATCATAACTTTGCACTCCAATTAAATATACCTTCAAAAATGTTATTTAGTAATTAATAAAGGCATCATCAAATATTTTTGCTTTGGTTATTATTACATTTCTTTGATCAATGACTTGTCTTTTAAATAGTTAGGACTGCAATAGGAAGGTAAAACTAAAAAAAAAATGACACAGCTTAAAATGTTATGTATCACGATATACAAAAATATACAAGGTTTTTGTATCAGGATATATTACTTTTTTTGTGTGTATTGTGTAAGTTACATAGTATTATGTTTCTTTAAATTAATTTTTTTTTAAATTTTGAACAAAGAAAAATGACTTGTAAATTTTATAGTCAAATCTCTTGATTGAAAGAGAAAAATGAAAGCACTGAGTTTGCTGAGAGACAAAAAAAAAAATACCTGAGAGATTAGACAAAGATTGTAAAATGTGGACATGAAGTGTGCTAAGCTTAAAGGTTTCATTCTGATTGTTCAATATTTAAAAGACAGGATAATTTGAAGATATTAGACATTATAATAGTCTGACTGGTTTATTATGTAAATCATTTTTGCTTTATAGCCATGATTTCTGATCTGCTACCCTCATCGCTAAATCAAGCTACATAGCTGAATCAAGAGAATGTGCCATACCTGTATATATAGGGCATCTATTTCATCAAATTTGAAAATGTTCTGAATTCAGAAGTTAAAATTTTTGTTGAATAAAAAAAATATTTACATAACTCTCTTTCATAGTAGGTTTCCCGGCAGAAAATATAAGTATAATGCTATGGATACAATTACCATATATGTTTTATTACAATAGAAAAACTATTCTTTCATATGGGTGTTAAAAGATCTCTATATGAATATTGTTGCACTAAACTATTGCAAACAAAAAATTGCATATACCAGTAAATAGAGTTTTGAAAAAAAGAAATACTCAGATGAGACCCTACAGTGTACTACGGATGTCCCAAACATATGTACAGTATGTTCAAATTTATTCTTATACTATTATGTTTGTCACGCTGTCTTCAAATCGATCTGCATGTGTATATAGTTGGATGTTATATCGTTCTGTCTCGTATTATTTACATCCCAACACATGCATGTAAATACTACAATTCAGTTATGTACAGCGGTACTCTATTACCCGTTTTTCATGTTATTTTCATAATGCATCTCCCAATTTCTACGTGGGAAATGTGCGAGTTAATGCACTTCTTTTTTCAAATTTTATGTTTACTGTTTTGTGCTTTTTTATTTTCTATTTATTTCGAATTGACACATCTCATATATTGCCAAATAATTACAATGTCAATAAATCCCATTTCAATGCGGCCCAGTTGCAAATCAAACTTTGGATTTTGCTTAACCACAGTTTTTGATAATGGGTAATTCCCTTGAACAACACCGTGCCGCGATTGGGGTTTTTTACATTAAATGTCATAATATACTGTCAAGGTCTGCTTTTAAAGTTTCAAAATCTACTACACTTTTAGATATTTTGCTATTCATATCCAGTATCTTCAAAAAACAATATAAAAATATGTCATCTTGGTCTCTCAGAATTAATTTTTTTGCACAATTATTCATGTTTGTCATTCTTTTGCTATCTGGTGATATTGAAACAAACCCAGGCCCACCTGCTTCAAACTCTCTTGATATCCTGCACCTTAATATTAGAAGCATCAGAAATAAGATTGATTCCCTAATGTATTTAGTTCAAGATTTTGATATACTATGTTTTAGTGAGACTCATTTAGACACACATGTTACAAATGAAAGTTTGTTCATAGAAGGTTTTAAGAATTTTTTTAGAAAAGATCGCAATTCTTATGGTGGAGGTGTAATGATTTATGTTTCAAATTTAATTAAGGCTAGTCGAAGAGAAGATTTAGAACCAATTAATACTGAACTCATTTGGATAGAAATACCACAAGTAAAGGGAAATCTACTTATATGCTGTATTTATCGTCCACCACACACTAATAGTGTCTTTTGGCAAAAACTATCTTGGTCCTTTGAAAAAGCTTGTGATATCTCCAGCAATATTGTAGTACTTGGTGACCTTAACACTGATTTCTTAAAAGTTAACAACTCACATGAGATTCATACAATAATGAACAGCTGTAGATTAACAAATATCATACATGAACCTACAAGAATTACTTGCAATACAGAAACCCTTATAGATCCTATCATTATTAGTGACAATATACATGTACATGATTCTGGAACATTGAACGTTAGTAATACAGTTAGTGATCATAAAGCAACTTATATATATATTCACCAGAATACCAATGTTAATGCGGCATATAAACGTAAAATTTGGAACTATAAGCAAGCAGATTTAAAACTCCTCAATGATTTAATCCTACAATGCGACTGGAATAGCCTTATTGATGCTACAGAAAACATTAATACTGCAACAGCAAACTTCACGGAAAAGTTTAATTCTATTATTCACCAATGCATACCTGAAAAAACTGTAACCATAAGGCCAAATGATAAACCATGGATGGATTCTCTTCTAAAGAAAACTTTGCGTATTCGCAATAGGCTAAGAAAAATAGCACAAAAAACAAAAAGAGAATCCGATATGGAAATTTTTCGGAAGGTAAGGAATAAGTTTAATAACATGAAAAAATATGCTATCAAAAACTATTATGACAATATAGATTCTCATCTCAAGGATGCTAGTCTGAACAATCAAAAACTATACTGGAAGTTACTGAAAGACACTTTTCACATTAAACCAACAAATGAAATTCCACCTATTCAGTTTACAGCCAACAATGGCACTGAAAATTTTGCATTTTCAGACATAGATAAAATTGAACTATTGAACAAATATTTCACATCAATTACAGTCTTAGATGACAGTAATCAGGAGCTCCCAAATATAGTGTCTAGATGTAAGGATAATTTTCCGGATATAAAAATACAAGAACAGGAAATTATTGATATAATTTCTATTATTCCTGTTAATAAAGCAGTAGGTCCTGATTGCATCAGCCATAAAATGTTAAAATCTTGCAAAGACACTATCTCAAAACCTTTGTGTATACTATTCAACAAATCCCTAACACTAAAAACTTTTCCAGACTGCTGGAAACTAGCACATGTTCTTCCACTATTTAAGAAAGATGACCCTTCCATCACTACAAATTATAGACCAGTTTCTTTGCTGAGTTGTATAAGCAAAATTTTTGAAAGAATCATTTTTAAACATGTATACAATTTCTTGTATTCACATAATATATTTTATAAATATCAAGCAGGTTTTTTACCAGGTCATTCCACAGTATATCAACTTTTAGAAACATACCACTCTATAGTAAAAAGTATTGATGAAGGTAAATTCTGTTGTATGGTGTTTTGTGATTTATCCAAGGCATTTGATAGAGTCTGGCATAAAGGCTTAATTTACAAACTAAAAATGTATGGAATCAATGGTGATATGCTAGATTGGTTTGATAGTTATTTAAGCAATAGAACACAACAAGTCATGTATAGAAATCAATTTTCCTCTGTAGGACATGTAAAAGCTGGAGTTCCTCAGGGCTCAGTACTTGGTCCTTTGTTATTTTTACTGTATGTAAATGATGTGGCTGAAAATATGATATCTGTTTGTAGATTATATGCTGATGATAATTCCTTACAACAATGTTCAGATAATATTAATCATATTGAACAAAATCTCAACCATGATCTTAGAATACTAGATGAATGGTCAAAGAAATGGTTATTGAAATTTAACCCACAGAAAACCAAAGCTGTATTTTTTAATTCAAAAAATATGCAGCAGTTTCCTAAATTATATTTTGACAATTGCCAATTGGAATATGTTACAGAACACAAACATCTTGGGATACTTCTGTCGTCCAACTTAGGATGGT
This sequence comes from Saccostrea echinata, assembly GCF_033153115.1. Taxonomy (NCBI): domain Eukaryota; kingdom Metazoa; phylum Mollusca; class Bivalvia; order Ostreida; family Ostreidae; genus Saccostrea; species Saccostrea echinata. The sequence goes on from NW_026889761.1 coordinate 409,558, forward strand.
CTGATCATATTGATATCATTATAAAGAAAGCATACAAAAAACTGGGGCTTCTTAAAAAACTAAAATTTACTGTGTCAAGAGATATTCTATCCCAGATGTATATATCTTTTATTAGACCACAACTTGAATATGCTGTTGAAGTTTGGTCTGGATGCACAAAAACAGACATTGAGAATCTTGAAAAAGTACAATTATTTGCTGCAAGAATAGTTACTGGGCTTACAATTATTGCTTCAAGAAATTCATTATATTTGGAAACAGGTTGGGAACCATTGGAATACAGAAGAAACAGAGCAAAATTAATAACAATGTATAAAATGCACAATAATTTAGTACCTAATTATTTACAAAATTTAGTACCTGATACAAGAGGCAATATTTCAGGATACACTACCAGGAATTTCTTAAATTATTCTTTGCCAAAATACAGATTAGAACTATATAATAAATCATTTATTCCTGATACAGTTAGAAAGTGGAATTCCCTTAGTCTTAAAACAAGGGAGGCAACTTCTATCAAAATTTTTAAAAACTATCTGCACAACAGTATTGCAAAACCTCAGAAATATTTTTCATATGGAAAAAGGTTTTTGAACATAATTCATACAAGATTAAGACATAATTGTATTTTAAAGTCTGACTTATATCGCTGTAACCTAATAACCAGTCCTAATTGTTCTTGTGGACTACTAGAAGATGCATATCATTTGTTTTTTGCTTGTAAATATTATGTAAAAGCAAGGAATTCCTTAATGAATAAGCTTTTATCATTTAATTATTTATATGTTATAGATGTACATTTAATGTTATGGGGAGATGATTCTCTTACTATTGAACAAAATGTTGAACTTTTCAAAACCATTCAAACTTTCTTAAATGAATGTGGTCGTTTTTCAAAATAAGCTTACTTTTTAAAAAAAAATTTCTTCTTACCAATTCAAGTTATACTTGTACACTTAAAACTTTTTTTTTCTTTCTATAACTACGTATATGTAGTAGACCATATGTATATATGTTTTTTATTTTGGCAATTTTAACAAAATGTTGTATTAGGAGAAGACTATCTAAGTTTCTGAACTTGTGTCCGATCCTTTTGACTTTGTCAATAAAATATGTTCAATTCAATTCAATTCAGTGTACTAGGAAACAGATTTTTCAAATTAAGTCCACATTTGAGCAGTATGGGAACTTGGAGACAAAATGAAACTGCTGCCTGAGAAACACGTACAACACAGCAATTTGAAACACTGAATGTGGCACATGGCATTAATTGGAAAAATTGCCTCTGATGTCAAATTTTTTTTTGAAAAAATGTCTGTATTCAGAATAAATGATTCAGTTTTATCTTAACATTTATACTGATGAAATTATATAGACATGACTTGTTCTTTATTTTTTTTCCTTTTTCCTCTTTTGCTTATGTTTTTATTTAACCTGGAAAGTCAGGACATGATTGCTGAAACACTCTGTATTGACTGTATATTCCTCTACCTAGATAGTTGTGCTATACATCAATACATGTACATAAATGACCCTTAGAACTCGGTCCTGTAAAATTGACAAAACTTTGGGCTAAAGGTATATTTTAGATGTTAGAACTTGTAAAAAATACACATTTTTCAATAAAAATTCAACAACAAAAAATAATGCCAAAAATATGTGTTATATACACATGATATAGAAAACTCTATATTGATTCCCCAGGGTGTTGACACTACAAATAAATGTAAAAAGAAAATGCATTTTACATCATGTACATGTAGATTGTGATTCACTGTCAAAAGCATGAAAGGATAGACTTTCATATATTGAAAATAATGTTTTTACCAGCTGTTATTTTCTTTATGTAATCTTGGTGTTATTTTAATGCTTTTTTCCTAATTGTTTAATCAGCTGATTGTGTCATATGTACCTTTTAACAGGTTGGGAACAATTCCCCTGTAGAGAGATCATCTCGCTACAGCGCGATTATCCCTCTCTAGCGGGAGAAAATACATCTCGGAAACCCGAGATTTATATTCCGATTCCATCTGTAAACGTGTTAACTACCGTAAAAGGAAAATCCGGAAGCATGTCAACCCATTTGTTAAATATTTATTGTCTCATCTCAATATATTTGCTTTAAAATATTACCTCTACTGCTGCATACCTTGGAAATTTGAATAAGATCTCGCACAATTGTATAGACTTTCTACGGAGGACCACAAGTGATAAATATCAGTACGAGTAAACTTGCTTATTGCAGATGTACGCATTTTTAATAACCCCGTTTGAAAAGCGGGGGATATAAAGTGATCAGGTGTCCGTCAGTTAGTCTGTCTATAAAGCTGTCCGTCCGTCCATTACGATTTGGGGTACCCATCTCTTATCAGCAACTCCTCATACCACTAAATAAAATGTAATGATACTTTTACAGATTCTCTTTTAAATTGTGACCTCCTAATTTATCTTTTTATCAGACAGATATTGGACTTTCCCATTGCAACAAATGGACTTAATCATTATACACATGTGGGAGCAGGAGTTTCATTTCATGAGCTCATTGTTACACTCGTCAATGTTTGCATGATCTTCTATATATTTATTCTTTTGTATATTTTACCCGTGAATGAAAAAAAAAAACCCATCAGTGTAATTTTCAGTTTCTCGTCCTACATTAATAACTCAATTTAAAAAAAAGAAGAAAAAAAAACCATTAGACCATACTATTGTATTGCTCTCAAAATATAACTGTACATGTTATTTTGAAAAAATCACAAATTTTCGGCGGCGAGGGGAGGGGGGGGGGGGCAACAATTGCAAGGAACAAATACAGTAGGTAGGTTATGTGACTAGATTTCTTTAGATTTATACCGAAGTTCAAAAACAGATGCATGGTAAAAGCTATCAACATTAACCATTTTCAATTCACAGCCAATTTAATTTAAATAGTCTTATGGGTGACCTTCAAGTATGACTCGACTTACAGGAAGCCATATAACCTGCAAATCATCGCTTATACGTGACGGCCCCCCTTGTTAACTCAATAAAAATATAATAATTTTCATTGTAGGAATAATAAAATGTTAATTACGAAGTATTTCACATGGTGTTAGTAAATCTTCCTTCTAAATAAATGCGTATCTTTAAAAGCAATTATTCCCTTGGGCACTTTTTATTTATTATTTTGGTCAAATTTTTTGGAAGCCCCCCCCCCCTCCTTTTTGAAAAAAAAAATCTACGGGCCTGGGTTCTCCTATGCAATCTCTGTATTGGAAAGTATCTGATGCACTATTAAAATTTACATTTGTTATGCAGGATCCCAACATGATTCCCGCGCAAGTGTCCTCAAACGTGGAACTGTTCATTGCCACCGGAAAAAAACGTTAAGAATTGTCATTGAAGTACATGTACGAACACTTAGGGCCTATACTTCTTCAAACTAACACAACACGTGGAAAGCAGTGATCACTCAACAATTTCGCATTTTTGTTTTCTCTGTGTTATAAAAAAATAATTCATACTAAACTGTTTTGTGCCGTTTATCAGTTATGCTTGACTATGTTCCTATGAATATTGATGAGCTAAGACAACCAATGAAAATCTAGATCACCATTTGACGGTTATTATGCGTCGAGAATATCACGCTTACTGCAAGTCCAAGAGTTGCTATATATCAACATTTTGTACTTTGTCAATATCGGTTAGACTTAATTTAAACTTTTTTAAATTGATTTGTTTTCAATTATATTTAATTATTTAATGGGGTATCCAGCTTGTATATATGTCATTGATAGTTGTTTTTTTTTAATCATGACTTTTAAACAAATGTTACAACCCTGTTGCGCTTCCGTACTTCTTGTAGTCCACCAAAGATCAAATATTTAAGCAATGGTCATGGGTTTCTGGAGAACGTAATTATTACCTTCTGTGCACGAAGGGAAAGCTAAAACCTTAACGAATATAATTTGGATATCTATTCATATTATATATTGCTTCATAAACATATATAACAGTAAATTTTAAAACCGTTGCAAAAAAATGCACGATTTACACTTGATTTTCGCCTCCTACTCTCACATGCAGCAGTGATTGTCTTAAATTTCTAGCCCAGGTTATCAGTTTTATGTAGGAAATTCAAGCTTCAATGCAGCGTTCTCCCGGATTTTTAAAAAGCACGAGATTTTTGATTATTTTGTAATCAAAACAACAAAACACCTGTTTATGGTAATGTTTATTATACCGCTAGAGAGGGATAATCGCGCTGTAGCGAGATGATCTCTCTACAGGGGAATTGTTCCCAACCTGTTTAACGTTTTTCTTCAACACATACTTCTGTAGATGCGGCACTGTTAAAATGCCAAATATACAATACCACGCGTTTTGGCATATTCTTACAATTTGGAAACACTTCTTTCTTGTGTGTACATTAGGTAGTAAAACAACAACAACAACAAAAAAAAAAAAATAAATAAACAACTTACACATTCTTGCATCATCATGGCCATTTCAACATCTGCATCCACAACTTGTACTGCATTATACTCGGCCGCGGACTATTTTCTCGGCGTTTATGACAAAACTCGTTATACAGTGTTAAAATATATTTTAATTCAAATAAATACCCACATTATTAATAAAAACACTTTAAATTACGTCCTATGATTTTCTCAGATTTTTCGGAATTTTACTTTGGAAAGAACGACTACTCCCTTCAAAAACTGGTTCCCCGCCCCGTAATCTAGACGCTAATGGACGAGTTTACCATGTTAAATCCCCGTAGACTTTGAATTTGCCGCCGTGTCAATACACTGGTTGACCTCGAGGGTTCGTATAAATGCAGGAAGTTTGGAAAAAAATCAATCTACTGATCGAACCTAGGTTGAAAGCCAAGGTATTTATATATTTTGAGATATCTTGCAAAAAGTAGTGACGTTCCGGTCGTGGGACAGACTATACCTCTCAAGTCCGTGTTCTGAAACATCGTCTTCAGCAAACCTCCCACATTCCACTCCGGACGTGTAACCATGGTAACTGTCGTCGCCTGAGCTTGATCTTTCCCTTTTCTGCATTAGTTCTGATGCTGAAGGGGATGAGCATGGTGATAAAATGGAGTTTGAAGAATAAGATGAATCTGAAGAATTCCAATTTTCTGGCGAATTTATGCTCACGGAACTTTCGGAATCTCGATCCCGAGTGCTGCTATTTTCACGAATTGCGTCTTCAGGACGTGTTTGCGTGATATATTTTTCAGTAATTATAGATAAAATAAGATAAGAAAAGATAAGATAAGATATGTTTTATTACTAATTCAGTGCCCAAATGAGCATAAAGAGAACAAACTTACACGAGAAAGGCCTAAAATATAGTTGAAAGAAAAAGAAAAAAAAATCATTTAGACATACATGCACCTATATAAACATGTACATAAAATAGACATATGACTCTTCAATGTATATATATATATATATATATATATATATATATATATATATATATATATATATATATATATATATATATATATATATATATATATATATATATTGTGGTAGGGGGCATCAACATAAAATGACAATTAATGCACATGCATTTTCAAACTTAATGTTTATAAGATAGAATATTAAAAAAAATGCAAAGTACATTAGTAGTAAAGACTGAAGTACACATGAATTGAAAAATTATGTATTTTCTAACATTTTTACTTTTATTATTTTTTTATGAGGTTTTTTCTCTTAATAAAAGATTTGGATAAAAAGTCACATAGTTTAAATAATATATTGTGATCTTCATTTGTCATAATCCATAAAAAATTTTGATTGTTGGACAGAGTGTTGAAATTTTTATAATTGTCGCTTTAAAAGTTGAACAAAACTTTCCTTTCTTCATTATATAAAAAACAATTTGTAAGGAAATGGATTTCATTTTCAATACAATTTGAATTACAAAGAGTACATATTCGTCGACTTCTTTCTAGAGGGATCTTTTTCCCATTAATATCTTTTGTATATTCATATCTACCACGTTCAATTCTCAATTCATGTGCACTTATTCTGAATTTACACAGTATTTTCCTCTGTTCAAAAGACTTTAAAGACAAGTATTTCTCAATGGCAAAGGTATTCTTCAACAAAAAATATGTATCAAGTTTTCCATGTATTTGACCCTCATCATGTATTTTAAGCCAGTATTGGTAAAAATGCTTTTTGATAAGTTTTTTCAGTAGTCCTTTAAATGTGGTCATATTTAACTGTTTACATACAAGTAAATTAAGGTCTAGTTTGTTACATAAAAATTTAACAGTGTCATACCAGTTATTGATGTCAGACTGACTAAGATTTTTGCACTCATTATACGCACAATGTAATAAAGATGATTCTGACATATTTTCTAATCTATGCCAATAAGATAGTAAACTAATGATGATTGAACAAAACATTATATATTGATTCCCCCCCCCCCCCCCACACACACTTTTTGTTGTTGTAAGGTCGAGCACAGGCAAATTGAAGGATTTGGACAGCTCAAATTAGCTTTTTTTTGGCTTGTCAGGTAATTTTGGGAAGTTGCCCCCCCCCCCCACTTTTGGTGAGTTTAAATGTTTTTGTTGTTTTGTGTGTGTGTGTGTGTGTGAGAGGGTGTGTGTGTGCGTGTGTCAGATTTTTAGGGAAAGTCCAAAGTTGACACCCCCCTTTTTGAAACCATTGCTACGGGCCTGTATTAAAGTATTCAAGGCCAACGGCCCAAAGTAAATACATTTTAAGTCACATGTATTTACTTAATCACATTTATTACATTTTCAACAGTGAAATACTGTGATTTATTTATTGAATAAAAGTGATATTCTCTCACAGTGTGAAAGGATACCTAAATTATATTCTCTCACAGAGTGCAAGGATATCAAAGTAAGTAAAAAATAATTCCTGGCCTGTCATAAGATAGAGATAGTGACTACGCATCTTGATAGAGCTAAAACTGCAAATTTCGTCCCAAATATGTTGCTAAAATCCATGCTATGTAATGTTTTCAATGATCCCACAACTGCTAAGCTATGACGTCTCAACCGCTCAACTATGACGTCAAGCCTATGACACTGTGTTATGAAAAGACAGAGGCAAAGTAAAAATCAAAGAAAATGTAATAAACAGAAAATTCAATGTTTTGTAGATGAATATGGAATTTCTTTCACTCGTGAGACAGGATTTTTTGATATTTTCACTCGTGCTTCGCACTCGTGAAAATATCAAAAAATCCTGTCCCACTCGTGAAATAAATTCTATATTCAACTACAAAACATTGAATATCCTCTATATATTTACATAGTCGAGTTCAAGCATAAAACATAATATAACATGTTCATCTTTACAATTCTTGTATTTTACAAGTATAATATATATAATAATATGACTAATAGATATCAATCTTCTTGAGACTCAATAAAAATGTCTCTTCTTTCAAAATCTAGAAAAAAATGTCAAAGCATTGAAGATATTTGTTCCCCCACACTGAAATAAATTTTCTTATTTCCTAAAAGATAGAGATATTTTGTTATAAGCCTTTTCTAATATCATCATATAAATCACAACATTCGATAGAGTGGACTTCATTTTCAATATACAAAGAATACCTTTTGTAATTAGACAAAGGACAAGGTATGGTAATGGCCGAATCTGGCCACTTATTTGATGTAAAAATCAGAACACAGTTAAAATTGTGATAGTTTGTAGTTAAGAACTTAAAATGATGCTTGTTTTAAAACCAGCACTAATTTTGATTCAAAGCTTATACGGAGGCCACAAGAGGGTGCAGAAGTAGGGCATTTTCCCGAATTTCCTCAATTCTGGTGGAATTTCGTCAAATTTGAGATACTTTTCACTTCAGGAAACATAGAGCACAAGCTTGCCTATCTGAGATTTTTATACATAAGATACATCTGATACTAGTGTATGAAATATATAAATTTCAAAGATAGGCAAGCTTGTGCTCTATGTTTTCTGAAACAAAATGTGCTGTAAAATCGACAAAAATTTGCAGAAAAATTGGAAAATTTAGAAATTGACATATTTTCTGACCTTCCTGTGACCTCTGTGTATCCCATAACTTAGAACCAAGACTCATTCTGTGACAGGGGTGACAACAGGTTTTTATTGATAAACTATTGCATCATTCTAAAAGACACGCCAAACCAGGGGCCAAAAAGGGGTCTTAGCCTATCTTGTCCTTTCATTCTCTGTCATTTCTCGGAATATTTCTATACCTGTCTTTTTCTATTTCAACATAATGACTGGATACTCTTTATCTGCTAAAGGCTAACCTATAACTTTTATAATTTACAACATTCAGGTATCGCACTGGTTCAAAGAGGGATCTAAATGTACTTAAAATAAAAATGATGTTTAGTGTAAGTATTCAACATAGCGTGGCACTTGCATATACATATCTCCGGCCCTATGTACCGACTACGAACCCTCTTTAAAATAAAGATACATTTCCAGCAACTTCATTTTCAGTATCCAAACATATTGGAAATCATACCTATACAGCAAACTTACCCCCGTTGCCCATTGTCCCTTTGTTAATTTTCCATGTGGCAACATCATTCACATGTGTCGTTTACTGATTTTTATTTGAAAATTAAAATAAGTACATCGTGTAATTATTTATGTACTTATTTTAATTTTCAAATAAAAATCAGTAAACGACACATGTACTCATGTGTTTCTTTTCATCTTAGTTCAGTCAGAGGTTAATTAAAATTTCCACATGCTTCTTTAATACACTGTAGGTTTTCTATAATTTGTTTGTGCATGTAGTATATAAGTCATGAATCCCATGCATAGATATAGGGAGCGGGGTGGGTTCGAGGGGTTCCGGACCCCCCCCCCCCCCTGGAATTTGCAGTTATTAAATGTATATACTAGTCTAGAGCAACTAATATTGACCTTGGACAACCCCTAGTTGATGTCTAGATATGACATTACTTTTAGGAACTCAAGTTTACCTTCCGTGACTTTATGATGGCATTATTTAAAGAATTTCTAACGAAAATAAAGTGACAACATCAGTAGCGAAGTGTGAGTCACTTCAGAGAAATTCGTCCAAATGAGTCTAAAAGTAAATGTAGTATAAGTCACTGGCGGATTTAGGGGGGGGGGGGGGGACCCAGGGGGCCCGCCCCCCCCCCTTTTGTGTCCAAAATATACATAAGATTTAATAAACCATTTTTATGTGTGTGTGTGTGGCCCCAAACTGGTCGCCTCCCCTTTTCAAGATTCCTGGATCTGCCACTGCAAGTTTTGCATTTGAAGCTCTATGTCTTGCCAACTAATTTTTTTTCATCAAGTTCTGCAGCTAAGTTGCTTGTAAATAAGATGTCAGTCAGAAAGCATATCAGTTTGAATGGGGTTTTTTTTCTAGTTCATTCACGCAAGTCAACTATTAGGTCTTTCCAGGGAAGTACATGTATATACTGTCATCCCTGGTCTTTCACATGCGTACTGATTTTCATTTTCTTTAAGTAATTGGTTATCCTCAATGTCAACTTGCACCTCTAGATCTTACACGTTCAAAATACTTTGAACATTAATCGCTCATCCAGACACACATAGATTATTAGTCGCTCTTTGGGGACATTCGGGATAATCCTGCCAAGGAGACATTAAATTCCTGATGGATATATTCACCAAAGACGCTCTTAACCTATATATATATACATTGTAATACTCATTAAATCATAGTCTCCATATTCTCTGTATAGAAAAACAGGCAACATAATTGATACGAGTTCCTCCGAAAAATATTGACGGTCATTTAATTCAGGTATAGTACAAAATATCTGTGAAATCAATTTTAACTCATCTCTTCTAAAACACGCCAGAAAAAATGACTAAAGGAGATGGGCGAACATAGCGTGCAGAAAGCCTATAGCTTCAGAAATATAAAAATCATGTTCAGTTTGTGAATTTAATATTTTGAGTAAAGTTCTCATTATTGAAGTTTATGGAATTGCGATAAACAAAACTTTTCTGAGGAAAATTTTCTCGGCAAAATTTATTCTTTTATTAAAAAAATTAATGTGGTATTCGTGGGGTTCGAACCCTAGCAATAAAAATCCTGAGTATCATTTTCTTTCGAGACTAGCACGCTAACCACTAGACTAACCACTAGTCCTGACGCAGTGGCATTTAAATCATGTTTGTGATATGACCCTTGACTTAATGGACTTCAAGTATTTCTCGAAAAGATGCGAATGTTATGTCATAAAAGTATATTTTTAAGGTATAGTGGGTCATTGCTCCATATTTTTGGTAACCAAAAAATGTATATTTTTATGCAAACTTTGAGGATTAACTTTCAAAAAGGTGGAGCGAAGACCCACTCATATCGACAAATAGTGTTATAGTATGAGAAAATGACTCTTTTTGCCCGCTTTAGTGTGTGTCTAATATTTCACAGGCAAATAATTTCAATCTTTGAGGGATTTTTGCAAAGTGTAGAGATTTTACATAAAGTATATTTTGATGTTAGACGAAATATCAAGGAAAATTTTGACATAATTTTTCATCTTGATGTTTGTCACACTATATAGGCTTATCGCTCGTCATGTTCACCCATCTCCTTACTCTAATGTTAAAAATCAATTACCTTTGGTATTATTAAGATTATTCATTGATCAATTACACCTACCAGTGACCAATGGCATATTTTTGTGATTAATGAATATTAAAAACATGAAAAGAAAATTAAAAATATTGTAAGCCCTTTATTTTATTACATAACACTTTAAAATACACTGTTTCGCTCTGTTAGAGTTCATCAGGCCGCCTAGCAGACCACGACAGTGTTTTTTTTTTGTTGGGGGGGGGGGGGTCTTTTTGACACAAACTTTCACTATTTACACTTTTGTTAAAGCTGACGTCTTTTTTATTTCGACAATGTTTTGCTGAGCCATTTTCCTTTGGAAACTTTCTTGATACCTGGACAAACACCACCAAATGTTTTCCCATAGACTTCCATACAAATTCCAATCACTGTCACTTATTTATATAATCAATATTCAAAAAATCAGTCACTGTGAAGCAAAGTTCAACACCTCTTCTTCAAAATTCCACCACGAAAAATGTATCGTGCCGTTGCATTTTTCCTTTAAATTTTGGCCTGTTTACAACTGGTATAGATCCACACTGAATGAAATTTTCCAGCAAAATATCACCCCTCATCTCAAGTCTTCCTTTATAAGTCCTATATCTTTTTATACATTCTGTTAAGTCACATCTCATTTTTATCACTTATATTTCACTGTCAAATTCCACAACAAAGATTTTCTGTTAATGACCAATCAGGACTCCTGTCAGCTTTTCTTCTCCGCACAACTTTGGGTGTCGGCAGCCCCTGTACATAGACAATTCTGGTGTTTTTCCTATAACCAAATGGATAACAAAGTAAAAAAGTGGCCAATTTGACATTTTTAGATAACATGTATATTGTACATTTAAAATATGTAACATGAAGAAATTACATATAAAAACATGTTAATTATGACTATCTATTTAACACCCTACACAGAATGAAGGCAACTGTGATATGAAGATGTATTGAAAGTGAACTTCATATTGACATTTTACAGTGATTATTGAAATAAAATATGAAGTTAACTGACTAACAGTGTTATTTCTTATGTTTTCAAGAGGATTTGAGGGATTACATGTAATTTTCACATTCAGGGTATATTGTACTCGGTTTTAAAAAAACTAGCCAAAAAAAAAAAAATCAAATTATTGAGAAACAAGAGGCCCATGGGCCACATCGCTCACCTGAGCACATTGGCTAGGCAAAAGTACAAATCAGTTCAGCATTGAAAAGATTACCTTGGGGTGGGGTGGGGGGGGGGGCTTGAATTTTAAACTACCTGTACCTTCCATGTCAGTTTAACAAATGGCTTTGTTGTACTTGAAAAGATTTTTAAAAAATTTTCCCATATATTCCTTTGTAAAAATTTGATCCCCCATTGTGGCTCCTCCCTATCCCAGGGGTCATCATTTGACCAAACATGAATGTACACTACCTGAGGATGCTTCCATATCAATATGACTAAACATTGTTTTTCTGTTCTTGAGAAGAAATATTTTTTCTACATGTATATGTTCTTATGTAAAATTTTCGATCCCCCATTGGGCCCCACCCTACCCCTGCAAAGGCGGATCCAGGGCTGCACGCCGGGCGTGCACCCCCCGTTTTCATTTTTTTTATGTAGAACTTATATGTCCATTATCCTTAAATCAAGGAAAAAACATCTCTTCTTTGTAAGAATTCATCAGCTTCCCGGACCCTCACCAGGGCCTTGCTCTAGACCCACTGGGGGCTTCAATGCAGCCCCCAGACCCAATGCCTCTACTGCCCCCCTTTACAAAATTCCTGGATACACCACTGCCCCTGGGTTCATCATTTGAACAAAATTGAATTTACACTACCTGAGGATGCTTTCATATCAAAATGACTAACCATGATTTTCAGTTCTTGATAAGAAGATATTTTCCTGTATGTTCCTATGTAAAATTTTCAATCCCCCATTCGGCCCCACCCTACCCCCGGGGGTCATCATTTGAACAAAATTGAATTTTTACTATACCTGAGGATGCTTCCATATCAAAATGACTTAACATGACTTTGCAGTTCTTCAGAAGAAGATATTTTCCTAAATATTTCTATTTAAGACTTTGATCCTCCATTGTGGCCCCACCCTACCCCCAGGGGTCATGATTTGAACAAAATACAATCTACACTACCTTAGAATGCTTCCACATAAATATGATCAATCAGGGCTTTGCTGTACTTGAGATTTTGAAAAAAATTTCCTGTATATTTCTATGTAAAACTTTGATCCTCCATTGTGGCCCAACCCTACCCCCGGGGGTCATAATTTGAATAAATTTGAATCTACACTACCTGAGGATGCTTCCATATAAACATGACCAAACAGGGCTTTCCTGTTCCTGAGAAGAAGATTTTTTAAACTTAAGATTTTTCCTAAATATTTCAATGTAAAACTTTGATAGTCCATTGTAACCTCGCCCTTCCCTTTGGGGTCATGATTTGAACAAATTTGAATCTACACTACCTGAGGATGCTTCCATATAAATATGACGTGTCATGGCTTTGCTGTTCTTGAGAAGAAGATTTTTAAAGATTTTTCCTATATATTGCTATGTAAAACTTTGATCCTCCATTGTGGCCCCACCCTACCCCCGGGGGTCATGATTTGAACAAATTTGAATCTACACTACCTGAGGATGCTTCCATATAAATATGACTCATCATGGCTTTGCTGTTCTTGAGAAGAAGATTTTTAAAGGTTTTTCCTATATATTTCTATGTAAAACTTTGATCCTCCATTGTGGCCCCACCCTACCCCCGGGGGTCATGATTTGAACAAACTTAAATCTACACTACTTGAGGATGCTTCCATATAAATATGACTCATCATGGCTTTGCTGTTCTTGAGAAGAAGATTTTTAAAGGTTTTTCCTATATATTTCTATGTAAAACTTTGATCTTCCATTGTGGCCCTGCCCTACCGCCGGGGGTCATGATTTGAAGAAACTTGAATCTACACTACCTGAGGATGCTTCCACATGAGTTCCATCTTCCTGGCCCTGTGGTTCTTAAGAAGAAGATTTTTAAAAGATGCTATTAATTTTTCACAAATTCTCTATTATCTCCCCTTGAAAGAGGGCGTGGCCCTTCATTTGAACAAACTTGAATCCCCTTCACCCATGGATGCTTTGTGGCAAGTTTGGTTGAAATTGGCCCAGTAGTTCTGGAGAAGAAAATAAAAATGTGAAAAGTTTACGACAACGCCAACAACGCCAATGACAACGCCAACGACGACGACAGACAACGGACAAATTTCGATCAGAAAATCTCACTTGAGCCTTCGGCTCAGGTGAGCTAAAAATGTTTTTAATATGTATTTAATTTTACAAATCAAAATGAAATCACTAAGCAGCTGACAGGCAATTAAGTGGAGGTTATCAAAAGAGAAGAGAGGTAATTTGATCTAGTAGTGTTGTTTCTCTGTAGCAGTAAAACTGTCATTACCCCCTTCAATACACCTACATTTTGCAGCAAGGGTTGCTGGCTAATTCCTTTATTGCACGATAACACCTTAACTTGACATGATGCTGATAGAGCAATGGAAAAAGCACATCACAAGTGAATTTCACTTTAGACACAGTATCCGTAGTAAAATTTTCAGTCAGGTTTCAAAGATGGGAAAATTCAAAAAAGGGAATAATTAAGGTTTTAAACCCAAATATGTGCCTCACGACAAGGGAAAATTACTTCATAAAGAAGAAGAAAACTCACCTGCACCGTTCACAAGAGTAGACTGGGAAACCCTGGAACTGGTGAGGCATCCACCCTCTATGTGTGAAGAACAGGAAATGATGCTGTGACCCCTGCAGCGAAGACCCCTGAAAAAAGAAAGAGAATCCTGAGGTTTTGATGCAGGCCGAATCCTTGGGTTAATAACTACAGTTCTTTGAAATTTAATAAATAATGAAATTAAACCTCTATAATTAGTAAATAATTTTTCTAATTGTTAGAAAAGGCCCATATAAGGCCAATTTGCCTGAAATAAGGGGTATACCTAAGATCCTGTCAAATTAATCAGCTTAATTAACTCATAATTAATTAATTCTCTAAATTATAGTAACATTCTTAAAATTGATCATTTCTTTGAGGAAAAAAGTTACAAAATCAGTTTCTATAGACTGGTGAGTCTTTTGTCTCAATTCTGAAAACAGGTATAGTCTAAGGGGAGTAACTCTAATTTCTGAAAATGAACTTACCTGGATAGGAAGTGATTAGATATAAAACTGGTTTTTGGCAGGTGTGATACAGACTCCCACAGACTGCTCCATCTTCAAAAGACAAGTGGGATGTTCAATACAGCCTTCAAAGAACATGGGCTGACCAGTCCAGGATGTGATGGCAACCTGACCTGTGACATGGACTCTAAGGAGAGGCGTGGCCTGGGTACTCGACTACGGCTGAAGTGCAGCAGGTGCCCTTACATTTCAGAAATGCAGAACCTCTATGTGGAAGTGCAATCCAAATCTAGGGGAAGGAAAGCAGCAACAATAAACTATGTCCCACAAGTAGGTCTAAGTCAAACCCCCATTGGCAGTTCATCTGTACACAAAATTTTTATGGCCACCAACACTCCGCCTCCGGCCGAGTCTTCACTACAAAAAACAAGTAACACCGTCATGCAAAAAGTGGTTACCCTAAATAAGTGTGATATGAAAAAAGATGTAAGAAATTAGTTCATATTAATAAATTGCGGGGGGGCCCAAACCCAAACAACATAGGAATTCAGTGCGATGGGATGTATAATAACTCCCTCTACTCCGGGGTGGGGGAAACTCCCTTCCAGCCTGCTACACAGACCGTCTTCTCAATTGCAGATGTGACCAGTAGTCATGAGATAATAACTTTAGTGACCAAAAACAAAATATGTCCTTAGCGACAGCACCTCAAGAACAATCCAAGCCATGTGTGCACTGAGCAGACATGTGGGGCAAATATACCCATGACCAAAAACATTGGTGACGAATTCACCTGGGCCAAAGAGAGCATGGAAGACCTTCTCGAGAATGATTTAAATGTCAAGGACATTAAGTCAGACCCTGACAGTACAATATTCAGGGCCGCAGAGTCTTTGTATACCAAGCAAACTATCAGACGAACTGCGACGTTTTGTCGACACTCGGCATCTTGCTGAAAATGTCAGAAAGGCCATCAAGAAAGATGAATCTTTACAGAAAATTATGCCCAAAAATACCAAAGCTGAAAGAATCAAACTGCTACATAACTTTGCTATAGATTTTACAGACAGATGCACTGGTAAAATAAATCAGGCACAAATAAAATGCACAGGTCATGCAAGCAAAATTCAGAAGGAACTCTCCTATGTGAGTGATGCTATAATTTGCTGCTACATGGGTGAACATGCCTTATGCAAATGAGGGAAAATGTGAGCAAGCTCACATGCCCCACGCTCCCCCAAAACTCGACAATGCAACATGTAATGAATGGCACAGTGCATTTTAAATACACAGTATAATTCAAAAAGGGGCATTACTTGCAAAAAATCATCACATCAAAACATCTAGCATATAAGGACATTCAAATCTTTGTATGTTACAAATTTAATTGGGCTGAACTTTCTAGATAAATAATGGAATCAAAATTTCTTGGTAATATACAAATCTATACATTATGTCTGAAATACCTACAAAGTTTCAGGAAGTTCAGTGCAGGAGTTATGCTGACAAACTGTTATTTAAATTCCTCAGTGATTTTGATTTGTTAATGAGTGTAAGTCCATGTCCAACACATGACAATTTACACATTTAAATAATTGATGGAAACAAAATTATGATGTAGTCATATGAATTATTTTATATACTGTACTTATGAAATTATTTAAGGCAAAGCACCAATTTGGGGGGGGGGGGGGGTGTTGAGAACTATCCAAGATTTTTGTATGTGTGTGTGTATTAAATCATTAATATTTTGATCTCAAAATCAATAGGGGTCTTTTAAGGTCATAAAATATTTCACATAAAATTTCATTACAAAAGCAGATTCCAGTGGATTTCCTTGTTACCTAGCTGGAAAGTTTCTTCAATAATAGGCAAAACTCTTAAGGCAAAAATAAAGGAATCGGAATTTCCTGGTAATATGCACATCTACACATTGTGTCCTAAATATCTGCAAAGTTTGATGAATTCTGTGCAGCGGTTTATGAGGAGTTGCGCTGACAAACTGTTCACCTCTATATTCAAGATATGGCCAAAAATCTAAGTTAAAAAGGGCCGAAATTCCCAGAAAAAATAAAGGAATCGGAATGTCCTGGTAATATGCACATCTACACATTTTGTCCTAAATATCTGCAAATTTTGACAAAATTCTGTGCAGTGGTTTATGAGGAGTTGCACTGACAAAAAAACAGGACTGACACACTGACTGACTGACTGACGGATGGGTCAAAAACATTATACCGCACGCAACTTGTTGCGTGGGGTATAAAAACACTCTTTAGTATGCAAGGGTGGAAAGAAAAATTGGCTTGCTTAAAGTGCTTACCTTGATGGAAACTTCAAAATTCCATACTCCAGGGCCAATGCAAGGATTCTCCAGACCTGTGTCAATAGGCGGCTTGCCCTGTCAGTGCTAGACAAATCCATTCTTAATACCAATACACAGAAAGTCTAAGGTGGTCACTGCCAAAGAATGTCACTTTTGCACGCAACTTTCACGTTTGGGAGCACAGTGCAGCTCATAGTACAAATAATGGCCCGGGAGAATCCATAAAGGTCTTATGTGCTGGTGTGGGTGCCCCCATCCCAGGAGGGGGGGGGGGGTTAGTCAATCTCTGAAAAATATTCAAAATAATTATGAAAGGCAAAAAATAGATCAGAAATCAAAAAAATATAGAAATACTAGAGTAATCAAATGAAAAAAGCTGTATAAACTTTATGAACAGCATCAGGAGGAAGTAAACTACAGAAAGAATATGATGTTTTCAAAGTCATTTAAAGACCAAAAATTTCATAAGTTAAGCAAAAAAAAAAATGAGCACAGCTATTCAAAACCCCTAATTAAATGAATTAAAATTTACATGTAAAATATAATTACATAAAATGCACCAGGGCATGTGTGACTTGCTGCACAGCCCTTGCAACTGGCAGTGAATCCTCACCTGGTTGAGTGGGACTCTACTACCAGGTGCTGGGGGTTCACACAAAGCTTGTTGTGACATAAGTGGCTGCACTCGACATTGTTACATGGAAACTGACTCCGTGTCAGTTTCCATTCTGCCATAAAGGCAACTCTGTGAGCCTTTTTAACCTTTCTACCCTCCTCTGGCCAGTAAACAGTTTGTAACCCATAGCCAGAGGAGGAAATCCTACCCCTCCAATACACAATCTGGGGGCCCCACTCACTTTTAAGATTTAACTTTTCTTTTAAATTATCAAAAAATGCATCCATTTTATAATCAAAATGACAAGTGGTGCTAAACATGCATTATTTTCTTACACTTACCTGATAAACTGGTTCTTGCCCCCTCTGTATAGGACAAACATCACCAAATGTTTTCCCATGGACTTCCATACTAATTCCAATCACTGTCACTTATTTATATAATCAATATTCAAAAAATCAGTCACTGTGAAGCAAAGTTCAACACCTCTTCTTCAAAACTTCACCACAAAAAATATATTGTGTCGTTGTTTTTCCTATAAATTTTGGCCTGTTTACAACTGGTATAGATCCGCACTGAATGATATTGTCCAGCAAAATATCACCTCTCATCTCAAGTCTTCCTTTATAAGTCCTATATCTTTTTACACATTCTGTTATGTCACATCTCATTTTTATCACTTATATTTCACTGTCAAATTCCACCACAAAGATTTTCTGTTAATGACTAAGCAGGACTCCTGTCAGCTTTTCTTCTCCACACAACTTTGGGTGTCCAAATGGCGGCCCCCTGTACCTAGGCAATTCTGGTGTTTTCCACCTGCACACTCAAAATGCAACTACACAAAAGGGAAGATCTCATCCTCACAACCAATGACATTGTTTGAGTATTCCTCCTTCTGGTAGACACAAATAACTTCCCTTCTTCGATCCTGCCCAATATTATTTGCTGGCGATGCAGCAGTCAATACTTGCTCCTGGAGAGGAATATAGCTTTCCAAAATTAAGTTCTGGCAGAATGGAACTTTAAAAAACATCTCCCATTTTCTAGTAATATCCTCACACAGAGTGGTGTTCCTTGCAACATACTCTTATGACAAACATGTCTTCAGTAGTCCAAACAACAAAGTCATAGAATTCTTTCCCGGTCACAAGCAGCTGCCAATTTGTACCTGTTAATAGTATTGTTGAGTCCTCCAACTCAGCTCCAAGTTATTGTTCACAGATTGAAGGCAGTCTATCAAACCACTTATCTCAGAATCCCGTTTACAATATGGATGCTTAATTTCAATAAGGAATTCCCTGCAACAATCACAACTACCAATCCCATCTAGACTTGCTCCAATGTGTGGGTGTTGCCTGCTGATTACAAAACCCACATCCTTTACTTCAAAATTTGTGAGCATCTTGGCCATTTTGGTTGCATATTTAATTTACAGTGTGCCTTTTTCTCGTGTTCATAGCCTCACTGTGTTGCCTTTGAAGAAAACGTCTTGCTTAACCAGGATTTTGGATGGATTTTCTATAGAAGTTCTGCATGCTCTTTTAACACAAGTAAGTCCTAAAGTGACCCGACTGTTTGCAGCTTTCTTGCTCTCTGGTTACAACTTCACAGTTTACAGTTTCTTATTCTGACACATTGATTTATGAGAATGCATCCTCACAATGTTTTAACAACAAATCTTTTTGAAGCAATCCACAGTCCTTGTTGTACAGTTCTGAAAGCACTGTTGGGTATTTCTAATCTTAACACTGGCTTCAATGGCAAAAAATACAGAGCACCAACATGTGAACACACCTCCCAATACCTGTCAAAGATAAAACAAAATAATTTATTCCATCAATCATAAAACCTTAGAATATATTTTCTATTAGAAATTATTATGAGAAAAAATCATTATAATGAGGAAAATATACACCATTCATCATGCTTATGATGAAAAATAACAAAAGGCCCAGGGGCCACATTGCTCATCTGAGCACATTGGCTAGGAAAAAGTAAAAATCAGTTCAGTATTGAAAAGTTTACATAAGGGGGCTGGGGGTGGATTTTAAACTATCTGAGGATGCTTCCATATCAATATAACAAATGGCTTTTCTGATCCTCATCAGAAGATTTTTAAAGATTTTTTTTCTATAAATTCCTTTGTAAGAATTTGATCCCCTATTGTGGCCCTCCCCACCCTAAGGGATCATCATTTGAACAAACTTGAATCTACAATACCTGAGGATGCTTCCATATCAATATGACTAAACATCTAGAGAAGAAGATTTTTTCCTATAATATATTCCTAATATAAAACTTTGATCCCCCTTTGTGGCCCCACCCTACCCCTGGGGGTCATCATTTGAACAAACTTGAATCTACACTATATAAAGAAGGTTTTCTTAAAGTTTCAACTTTTTTGGCCCTGTGGTTCTTGAGAACATTTTTAAAACATGCCACCGAATTTTCACTATTTCTGAATTACCTCCCCTTGAATGAGGGCATGGCCTTTCATTTGATTAAACTTGAATCCCCTTTACAATGTACCCAAGGATGTTTTGTGGCAAGTTTGGTTGAAATTGGTCCAGTGGTCCCGGAGAAGAAGTTGAAAATATGAAAAGTTTATAGACAGACTACAGACAAAATGTGATCAGAAAAGCTTACTTGAGCTTTCAGCTGAGCTAAAAAGTCACTACTTTTCTACAGATAACACGTTTTATGAGTCATTCATATTTATATTATATCATACTTTCAAGTAAATTAGTTGAATCTGATTCAACGAGAAACATTTGTTTAACAAGAGGCCCATGGGCCACATCGCTCACCTGAGCACATTGGCTAGGCAAAAGAACAAAACAGTTCAGTATTGAAAAGATTAAAAGGGGGGGGGGGGCATGAATTTTAAACTACTTGATGATGCTTCCATGTCAATATAACAAAGAACTGCGAACAATAGTATTGTTCTCCCACCTACCTCCAAGTCAGATTTCAAAAGTTAACACATTTGAATGATTTTTCATATCTATATAGATATTTATATAAGTTTTCATAAAACATTACTTCTTTGGGAAAACAAAGAGAGATAACTCTATAATTTTGGTAAAACTTGTGTTTTTCACTATAGAAATCAATGGAAAACGGAAAATACTTTCAAATTTCAAAACACCATTGAACTGTTCTTTGCATTAAACAAAGATTTTATGGCCAAATTGCCATAAGTATTGAAATAAATGGATGTAAAATGTAGGCGAATGAATCTACACTACCTGAAAATGCTTCCATATAAATAAGACCAATCAGGGGTTTGCTGTTTCTGAGAAGAAGATTTTTTAAAGGTTTTTCCTGTATATTTCTACGTAAAACTTTGATCCTCCCTTGTGGCCCAACACTACCCTCGGGGGTCATGATTTGAACATTCCTGGCCCTCTGGTTCTTGAGAAGAAGGTTTTTAAAAGATGCTATTAATTTTTTCACTAATTCTTTATTATCTCCCCTTGAAAGAGGGCCTGTCCCTTGATTTGAACAAACTTGAATTCCAGTCACCCAAGGATACTTTGTGGCAAATTTGGTTGAAATTGGCCCAGTGGTTCTTGAGAAGTCGAAAATGTTAAAAGTTTACAGACAGACGGACAGCTAGACAGACAGATGGATGCCAGACAAAAAGTGATCAGAAAAACTCACTTGAGCCTTCGGCTCAGGTGAGCTAAAAACACTATTACCCGTTGAATGATGAAGCCACGCCCTCCAGCGTAGCAAAAGTCAACATTGCTTGACAACGAGTGGTATTCCAAAAAATAGTGACTGTGCAGAATTTTTGTGAAATAGTAGTCAGGGTTTGACACATCATGCACGAGCCAGAAATCAGAGTGCATTATGTGTCAAACCCTGACTACTATTTCAGCAAAGTACATCTAAATAATAACACTAATTTGATTATTATGCTGACTGTTGTTTGTATATGACAATTTAATAAAAATTCTCAATCCCAAAGCTGTTTGCGGATGTTAAATCTAAATGAAAATTTTCTTGAACATTCTTTAAACAAGTGTTATATCTAAAAGCATTTTAATGACTCCTGTTACATTGCAATTTTGAATATTGATACATTTAAGTATTTATTAGAGAAATTTTTTTTCAAGATCCTTGTCAATGATATCAGCATTTTGAAAATGATATTCTTTAATTTTTTTTTTTTTTGGTGTCAAATGTTACTAGGAAAACTATGTATATATACTAGCTATAAATACATTTGGTTAATGATAGGTTTTTGTGGCGTAATGGTAATGCGTGGGACAGACAATCTCATAATCGCAAGTTCGACACCCAACTTTGAGCTTTACACATTTCCTTTCAAAAAGACAGCTGTGAACTATTTTGGCATAGTATGCTTACGCTATATAAATCCTTAGAGCACTGCAAAGATAGTTAGGTATTGATTACATAGAGACAAACTGACAAGAGGCCCATGGGCCACATCGCTCACCTGAGCACATTGGCTAGGAAAAAGCACAAATCACTTCAGTATTGAAAAGTTTAAAGGAGGGGGGGGGGGAGAGGGGGGGTTGGATTTTGAACTACCTGAGGATGCTTCCATATCAATATATCAAATGGCTTTGCTGTTCTTGAGCAGAAGATTTTTAAAGATTTTTTTCCTATATATTCCCTTATTAAAAATTTGATCCCCCATTGTGAACCCTCCCTACCCCCCCCCCCCATCTTTTGAACAAACTTGAATCTACACTACCTGAGGATGCTTCTATATCAATATGACTAAACATGGCTTTTCTGTTGTTGAACAGATTTTTTTCTTATATATTCCTATGTAAAATTTGATCCCACATTATGGCCCCACCCTACCCCTGGGGGTTATGATTTGAACAAACTTGAATCTACACTACCTGAAGATGCTTCCATATCAATATGACAAAACAAGGCTTTGCTGTTCCTGAGAAGAAGATTTTTCAAGTTTTTTCCCCTCTATATTCCTATGTAAAACTATGCTCCCCCATTGTGGCCCCACCCTACCCCTGGGGATCATGTTTTGTACAAACTTTAATCTACCCTACCTGAGGATGCTTCCATATCAATATGACAAAACATGGCTTTGCTGTTCCTGAGAAGATTTTTCAAGTTTTTCCCCCTCTATATTCCTATGTAAAACTATGCTCCCCCACTGTGGCCCCACCCTACCCCCAGGGGTCATGATTTGAACAAACTTGAATCTACACTACCTGAGGATGCTTCCATATCAATATGACAAAACATGGCTTTGCTGTTCCTGAGAAGAAGATTTTTCAAGTTTTTCCCCTATATATTCCTATGTAAAACTATGATCCCCCATTGTGGCCCCATCCTACCCCCAGGGGTCATGATTTGAACTTGAATCTACACTACCTGAGGATGCTTCCATATCAATATGACAAAACATGACTTTGCTGTTCTTTTTTTTTTATATAGATTTTTTTAGTTTTTTCTTATATATTCCTGTGTAAAACTTTGATCCCCTATTGTGGCCCCACCCTAACCCTGGGGGTAATGATTTGAACAAAGTTAAACCTACACTATCTGAGAATGCTTCCATATCAACATGACTAAACAAGGCTTTGCTGTTCTTGAAAAGAAGATTTTTCAAGTTTTTTTTTCTGTATATTCCTATGTAAAACTTTGATCCCCCATTGTGGCCCCACCCTACCTCTGGGGGTCATGTTTTGTACAAACTTTAATCTACACTATCTGAAGATGCTTCCATATTAATATGACTAATTGTGGCTTTGTTGTTCTTGAGAAAAAGATTGGTAAAGATTTTTTTCTTTAAATTCCTATGTAAAATTTTGATCGCCCATTGTGGCCCCACCCTACCCCCTGGGGGTCATGATTTGTACAAACTTGAATCTACACTACCTGAGGATGATTCCATATCAATATGACTAATTGTGGCTTAGTTGTTCTTCAGGAGAAGATTTTTAAAGATGTATTCCTATATATTCCTATGTAAAACTTTGATCCCCCATTGTGGCCCCACCCTACCCCTGGGGGTCATGATTTGAACAAACTTGAATACACACTATGTAATGAAGGTCTCACATAAGTTTCAACTTTTACAGCCCAGTGGTTCTTGAGAAGAAGATTTTTAAAAGATACCACCAAATTTTCACTAATTCTTAATTATCTCCCCTTGAAAGAGGGTGTGGCCCTTCATTTGAACAAACTTGAATTCCCTTTACCCAAGGATGCTTTGTGGCAAGTTTGGTTGAAATTGGCCCAGTGGTTCTTGAGAAGAGGTCGAAAATGTGAAAAGTTTACAGATGGACGGACAGACAGACAGACGGACAGACAGACAGACAGACAGATGGATGACGGACAAAATGCGATCAGAAAAGCTCACTTGAGCCTTCGGCTCAGGTGAGCTAATAATAAAATATGATGAAAAACATAAAAGCAATATGTACATACCTGCCATACACTTGTAATGTCCTGGTGACGTCGCACCTTGTTGTAAACAAGGTATTTTACAATGTTAGGGTAGATGACTTTAGGCCAGTTCATCATGTCTTTTGTCCATTCACCCTTTTCCT
The DNA here is from genome assembly GCF_033153115.1 of Saccostrea echinata. NCBI lineage: Eukaryota > Metazoa > Mollusca > Bivalvia > Ostreida > Ostreidae > Saccostrea > Saccostrea echinata. The sequence continues at coordinate 433,867 of NW_026889761.1, forward strand.
TCTCCTAAGGATCTTTATCTTCAAATGCTCATAGCTTTTCCACAAACCTGGTCCATGTGATAGTATCCAAGGTGTCCAGACATTGCACTTTTGCCCTGGAGTCTGATATTTTGCTGTTTAACTTAATCAATGTAAGTTTCATTGACATAACTAGTTTTTGCCCTACAAGATGGTGCAACGTGCAGAGGATTATGGGTAACTTAAAGTCATATTAAATGGAAAATGGTTTCATTGCATATTTAACTCCTTAACTATGTTCAAGTATCTATCACTGTTATTCACATGTATTCATTATATTAATTTCTCAGAAGTTTTTTTTCGTGAAAGCACATTAATTGGTCTGGCCATCACTGTTAAAGAATAATTTAAATTATTGACATCACTGTTTTTCAGAAATATGTTGACTTTGTTATTCACAAATATCCATCATTTTTATCGATGAAAGGAAGTACACAATCACTATCCATGATGAAATATCTCCGTATCCAATGGAGTCGAAATGTCACATTTATCAAAACTTCATCATAAGTTCCTGTCCAAAATCCTGGTCATGATAATGTCACATACCTCTCAGAACTTAGTAAAACTGGTCCTTTACGTGATGCTCTGAAAAATACAGAGGAGAAAACTTAATATTCCTGTAAATAGTTTTTTATTTAAATTAAACCTTTACCATATTGTTATTGTTTTATTAAATTTGGAAAATTTAAATTTGTTTACAGTCAAACCTCATTATCTAAACTTGATGGCGCCAAGAAAAATATCTGCGATAACTGAGGTTAATGAACATATAGAAAAAGTGTTTGGGACTTTCAACACTTTGACATATCTATGATATTGGTGATATAAGTGTTCGAGATATCAAAGTTAAGCTGTTTCCGTTTTTGAGCAATGTCCTTGTCATACTGATTTATCGAATTATTTCATTTTAGGACTCACACAAGGAAATAATTTCATTGTATGTTTCTTGCTATATAGCCTTAATTGAATTAATTATTAAACTAGAAACTCACCATATAATCAATGAAAGAGAAAATAAAGACTTTTATCATTCAGAATAATACTGTCAATCTGATTGGTTTAGAGCAAATCACATGAAGGGAGACAATTCATGAAGTCTCTCTCACATGCAGGGTGCCAACTGTGTTGTTGCCCTTCAGAGGACGAAATAGTGCAAGCAAGCATACAGGGTGACAACTGTATTGTCTCCCCTTAGATGAAAATAAAATGTTGTATATCTTATTTATATACAAAATTGATATATATGCAGGATTGGTAAACAATACAAGATGTGTTGTTAATGCCACGAATGCCCCATGCAGGCAGCCAAAATTTCAAATTGCACATTTGTAGCCAAAATAATGATTAGAAATTGTGAATTTTTACATCTTTTCCAAATTCAAGAGAGATAACTCTGTCAAAAATCATCAGACCACACCTAAATTCAATCTTGACCTGTATTTTCTGGTAAAATCCATGCATATGCAATTTCAACCTACATATGTAATACATACATCTCCCAAAAAGTTAGAGAGCAGGAACTGAAAATTTCTTATTTTTTTTCTAAGTTCAAGAGAGATAACTCTGTCAAATATTATCAGACCATGACCAAATTCGAACTTCACACCTGTCTATACCTATGACATATCCATATGTCAAATATGAACTTCACACCTGTCTATAGCTATGACATATCCATATGTCAAATATGAACTTCACACCTGTCTATACCTATGACATATCCATATGTCAAATTTGAGTTGAATGTATGCATCTGTTGCTGAGGTAATGAATAGAAGGTCAATGATGATGGAATGATGGAACAGGGTAACACTATTTTATGGCAGGGCGGGGGCATAAAAATCTAACGGTGGTGTCAAATTGTGTATTGATATATTTTAAAAGTGTGGAGTTGAAGCAGTGGGTAGGAGAGCACAAGAGGTTGACTGATATTTTCTTCTCTATGAAATTAAGATTCTTTAGGATAGTTTAGTGATTTGTTTAGGAGATATAAAAATTTATCAGATCTGGGTAGGATTGTGCTCTCGTGTCCTCAGGTGCCAACCCTACTCAAACCTGATAATTTGTGATGTCTCCCTTCAAACTTTCAAATTCTCTTCAATTCAGTAGGTCAATTCAACAGAGATTTTTACATAAGCACTGAATTCTCCTGTCCTGCTGAAAAATTGAATACTGCGTGTTAGTGTGGTATGATAATTCATTGGATACTGTGTGGTAGTGTGGTGTGATAATTCATTGGATACTGCATGTTAGTGTGGTATGATAATTCATTGGATACTGTGTGGTAGTGTGGTGTGATAATTCATTGGATACTGCATGTTAGTGTGGTATGATAATTCACTGAATACTGCGTGTTAGTGTGGTATGATAATTCATTGAATACTGCGTGTTAGTGTGGTATGATAATTCATTTAATACTGCGTGTTAGGTGGTATGATAATTCACTGGCACTGAAGGTGCTGTTATGATATTGGACTGACAACATTTAAAAACAAGATGTGTTTGTGAAACACTATGCCCCCGATGGTAACACAATTCTGGAGTGGGACGTAGACTACAGTGCAATAGTTATTGCCAATGTTAAAAGTTTCTCAAATGTAGGTCAAAGGTCACAGTTGAGGTCACATGATCAAAAATTTCTGTACCAATGGAAAGATCTTGTCATAATGAACACTCATGTCAAATATTAAAGCCTTATCCTTGACAGCACAATAGTTATGGGCTAGGTTAAAGTTGACAACAGACAGACAGACAAACAGACAGACAGGACAAAAACAATATACCCCCAGGATCTTTCGATCTGGGGGCATAAAAATAAAGCAACACATTTGAGAACTATAAAAGGAAAAATGTGGACTTTTGACATCTATCAGAGAGGAAGCTAGGTAACATGGACTTCTGACATCTATCAGAGAGGAAGGAGATAAAATATTTGTAACACACAGGAAAAGAAAGTTACCTGTCCAGGACATAAAGACTGTACTGCAACCATTCCTCCAGAGACCATAATGGGGATGAATAAAAATGGGCTGCAAAATGTAATATCATACTTTCATGTAAATTAGCTGAATCTGATTCATCAAGAAACATTTGTTAAACAAGATGTGTTTGTGAAACACTGATGCCCCCATATGGCAGCTTATGGCAAAGGTTAAAGTTTCTCAAATGCAAGTCAAAATCCAGGCCAAAAGATAAAAAATGTCGGTACCCAAAGAAAGGTCTTGTCTCGAGGAATATACCTGTGAAATTTGAAACCCCTAGCTACAACTGTTCAAAAGTTATGGCAAAGGTTAAAGTTTTTTTAAAAGTAAGTAAAACGTCAAGGTCAAGGTCAAAGTTGTTGGTATCCAAAGGAAGGTCTTGTCACAAGGATTACATATGTGAAGAATGAAAGCCCTAGCACCAACAATTCAAAAGTTATGGCCAAGGTTAAAGTTTTTCAAAAGTAGGTCAAAGTCCTATGTCAAGGTCAAAGGGTCAAAGTGGTTGGTATCCAAAGGAAGGTCTTGTCACAAGGATTACATATGTGAAGAATGAAAGCCCTAGCACCAACAATTCAAAAGTTATGGCCAAGGTTAAAGTTTTTCAAAAGTAGGTCAAAGTCCTATGTCAAGGTCAAAAGGTCAAAGTGGTTGGTATCCAAAGGAAGGTCTTGTCACAAGAATTACATATGTGAAGTATGAAAGCCCTAGCACCAACCATTCAAAAGTTATGGCCAAGGTTAAAGCTTTTAAAAAGTAGGTCAAACTCCTATGTCAAGGTCAAAGGGTCAAAGTGGTTGGTATCCAAAGGAAGGTAATGTCACAAGGATTACGTATGTGAAGTATGAAAGCCCTAGCATCAAAAATTCAAAAGTTATGGCCAAGGTTAAAGTTTTTCAAAAGTACGTCAAAGTCCTAGGTCTAGGTCAAAAGGTCAAAGTGGTTGGTATCCAAAGGAAGGTGTTGTCACAAGGATTACATTGTGAATTATGAAAGCCCTAGCTCCAACAGTTCAAAAGTTATGGCCAAGGTTAAAGTTTTTCAAAAGAAAATCAAACTCCAAGCTCAAGGTCAAAAGGTCAAAGTTGTTGGTATCCAAAGAAAGGCCTTGTCACAAAGAATACACATGTGAAGTTTTAAACCCCAAGCACCAACTGTTCAGAAGTTATGGTGAAGGTTAAAGTCTCATAAAATTTTGTGAAAGTGGGTCAAACTCCAAGATCAAGGTCAAAAGGTCAAATATGATGGTACCCAAAGAAAGGTCTTGTCACAAGGAATACATATGTGAAATATGAAAGTCATAGCTCCAACCAATCAAAAGTTATGGGCAAGCTTAAAGTTGATAACAGACAGACAGACAAACAGACAGACATGACAAAAACGAAACACCCCTGGGATCTTTCGATCCAGGGGCATAAAAATACTATTACTCGCTGAATGAAGAAGCCACGCCCTCCAGCATAGCAACAGTCAATATTGCTTGATGACGGGTAATATTCCAAAATATAGTGACTGCGAAGAATTTATGCGCGCAAGGTTCACTGTTATATGTATTCGTATAAAATATTCAGTATAATATAATAAATATTGCATGTAGTTGAGTGTAACATTGAAAATTTTTACCCCTCGAAAACCATTGTCAACCCCGGCTGCGCCTTGGTTGACAATGGTTTTCTTATAAAGTAATGACCGTCCACTAGTCATTCCCCATTTCAACAGTGATGGAGTTAAGGCCATTGCATCTGAAAAAACAAGGACATGTCATTGAAAACCTTTAAAGACTTGCCTCACTTCTTTGATTCTCAAAGAAACAGACTGCTAAAGCTCCATTCAGCAGCCATGTTTCCAGGAAGAACTAAAGCCATAAGAGAATCCATGCAGAGAAGATTTGCCTTGGACCTAAAGCTTCGATGAAGGACAGAGGACGAAAATTGCAACAAACACTACTGTGAAGACTTACCTTTGATGAAGCTTGCTATGCATACTGTATTCTGTTCATCATAAGCTGCTACCTGGGACAGTGTGGAAAGTCCAGTCAACTTTATTCTTTTTCCTGTCGAGGACTGAAAAGCAGTAAATGGAAATCTTCAGTGTTGCCTACTGACTCTGAATTAAACATGACAGAAGACAAATGTTTGTTGAAAGACTGTATAATTTTTGACTAAATTAAATATCACACTTGTGCAAAAAATCTGAATATGTGAAATAGGCAGCTTTAAAATCCAATCCAAAATGTATAACAAATAATAGACATTTTGAAAGTAGAATACATAAAGTTGTGCACTCATTGAATAGCGGTCATGGAAAACTGAACATTGGAACTTGTGAATCTGTAATGGCACCTGTTGTAAAAGGAAGTAGAGTGGTCCATCATCTAAAACAACAACAAAATAGGCAAAATTACTTTTTTAACCTGCAATAAAAACTGTTAAAATATAAATCTCAGAGAAAATACTGTAGATTCAAAAGATATTAGCTATATGCTAAAGAAAACCTTAATTAAGCTACCCTCACAGTAAATCAGTAACAGATCCAAAACTTAAAACTTTCAGAAAGTTGTGTGAAAAATACAGGGGGGCATTGATGCTGTGTGTGGAAAAGCCTGTGTCTCTGCAGAACCCAAAACAGGTGCGTTAACAGAGATGTGTTCCCAAGATGACAGGGCAATACGTACCCAGCATCTCCAGGACCACTACAATCCTCCCTATTATGAGAAAACGCATCCCAGTCTGTTACAATAGGACAAACTATAATATACATAAAATAATAAAATTAAGCTCCTAGTCGTGCTTACCACACTTTACCAATTACACATATATGTTCATAATAAATACACAGGAAAATATACGCAGCTATGTTAAGGCTTCCCGAAGCTTTAAAATGCGCTCAAAACATAATATGTATTTAGTACTTCCAATTTATATAAAGGGTTTCCTCGGCTATATATTAGCATATTTGTTATGATATCACATGACTTTATTGATCACGTGACGGTCATTTATAATTTTTTGAAGTGTTTCATATAAATCGCTTCGGCGCAGCTGATTAACACAATAATTATTAACATTTTGTCATATAAATAAACTCATAGTATCCTTGTGTATCCGAAATGTGCTTGGGAAAAGTCATAGTATTACTTGGGTACAATTTGAAAATATTTCCTGAGAAATTCAATTTACCTACAAATTTGAGGGTATTTTCCACACAATATCGTAATCTGTATTAAAACAAAGCCAACACACATTTTTCCCAAGCAAGATTCAGTTAGAGAACAACCTCTTCTTACAGATTTCCACAAAAATTCTCAGATTAATCCTCATTAATCACCTGTGCCAGACTCTTTTATACGCACAAAATAAATTCTACCTCCAACCACGGGTATAAAACAGAGTACATTTCAAAAGTATATTTTTCATAAGCATTTTGAACATAATGAATTTCAATCAAGGGTAGGTAAGCGGTGTATTTTTAAAATATTCGGACATATAAGACTTAAAAAACCTTTAACGACTCGTGAATTTTGCAATGGCTATCTAGCATTTTACATGCAGTTTGAAATAAAGTGTAAAGTTCATGACACTCTCCCTGTCATAACACCTCAAGTTTGCAGTGACCTGACGTCATTTTCCATTATGACGTCATATTTTGGTAGTTCAGGGATGTGAAGGCACAGAGTGCACTGTCATATTCTACGGGAAGCCTTAACCTACCTGCGTAACGTTCATAATAAATACACAGGAAAATATCACAATTAATATCATACTCACACATCACATCCCTCCAACATGCGAGTTATCTCGGTATACACAAGGAAGTCCATCCAACATGCGAGTTGTCTCGGTACACCAGGAAGTCCTCCAACACGTGAGTCATCTCGGTACACCAGGAAGTCCATCCAACACGTGAGCGGTCTCGGTACACCAGGAAGTCCATTGTTGTGTCATACTCCTGTTGTCTACCATTAGGTCTATCGATGACATCCATTCACCATTCACGCATCTGAACACATACAAATACCCAACACAAGAGATGATGCTTAGACACCACAATCACAACTGCCACGGAAACACTCCATCCTGCAAGGTAAGCTCTACATACATTTTTAATGGTGCAACCATTAAACAGATTAAGTAAAACATGATTAATTTTGGGGACCTGTTTATTCCATACTAATAGGTAAGTAAATATTCTGCATGAACCTCTTCAACTGAGATTCAAAGAATCCTTTAAAGTTTTAGTATTCTCTAACCACAGGTTTGTTGACTTCTTCACACTAATTGCCGACACTTTCTGCTACTCAGCACTGATGTGCCTCAGGCCCATGGGATACTCAACACCACATGGTTGGCTGGCACTCTCTGACTCTACAAGTACGGAGTCAGATAGAATGGCTTGTACTTCTGCCAAATGCACCTTGGACATCCCTGAGATTTGGCCAGTAACATCAAACACAGTTCAGCCTGAATCAATCCATAACTGGACCTGCTCTGGCCCTCCAAAATAAATAATCTAACCAAATCCCCCTCAAATTCACCCAGTTGCTGCTCCGACAATTTCCGACTACCCTTACATGCACGGCTCCTGGAGAAATTCCCTTTGCTGACACAAAGATTACCATCATTAGTGTACATGACATATCCTATGATTAGGCTGATCAGCATATCAACAGGATAAATGTCTATCCTGCTGAACTAACATGTTCACATACTGTCCCCTTAATCCTAGCATTTTCCTCAGGTACTACAGACATGCCTGCAGTGGGGGAACTCCCTCATCTTGTGACCATGAAGGGCACGACCCTCCCCAGTTAGTACCTTCCCCCTCTGGCATTAACTGATCTACTGATTCCCTCCAGTTCCAGCCTCTCTCTGACACTCAGCAAAGTGTCAGAAACTACAATGACTTAACTAGACACCTCTAAAACATAATCTGGGAGCAATTCCTCCTCCCATGAGTCTCCAATATCTGACGAGACAGCTCGATATGGCATTATGCCCTGCATGAAATCTGCTCCATTGAGCAGGACTGCTTATTACCTCATTTGTACCAATATAGTGACATTAGGTATCTCAACCATCTTTATAGTTGTATTTGTAGTTTGAAAGGAGTAAAAATACCTAACGTGCTGAAAAATGGTCCATCATCTCTTTAATAGAGGCTAAAACCCCCTATTTAACTTGACCCATCCATCTGGCTACCCATATGTGGATTTCCTCTAATATCATGCCTGGATCTGCAACTTCAAGAACTAAATACAATACTCTTGTGATCTCACTGAGAAACTCGAAGAATTTGCTTAGGTCGTATACCCCTTCTTTTGACCTTTCCAGACATAGGTCAACTTAGGGTCACTCCTGAAAACTTCTCCCTGTCACCTGCACAGGGTATACTTTCTCCAACCTCAAGACCCTACTCCATGCATTCTGCCCCCCTTTGCACCTGCAGGGCTGAGAAGCAGCATACCTACTCTACCCACCCTTATGGGTAGCAGAGTATTTGAACTCGTTGTCACAAGAAAACTATCCTTGGTTTGTTTAGCTTTTGTAATTCAACTATCTCCAATCAGGATGATTCCAGCTTCATTGAAACATCTCTAGCAGCAGAAAGTAGTCCCCTGATCCTTCTGGGATTCCAGTGACCTGACCTTGACCTCCACCAGTTGGTCCACTAGCACAGAAACATCCGACATCAAATACATAATGTACAAATTCATCTATTTCCTTAGCCTCCTTCTTTATTGCTCAATCGTTATTGATATAAATCATCATCATTTGTCATCTAACAAAATAAGTATTTATAAAAATTATATTTAAATCAAAAGCACCTTTAAAAAAAAAAAAAAAAAAAAAAAAAGAGGCAGATAAAGAATTCAAGGGACAGGCCAAGATAAGTAGAGTTCATTGATATAGTATTTCATTGTAATATTATAATGCCTGACTTTGTATAGCTCTGGTCAGCTGTTCATAATGACTTGACACTTACATTCCACATGTGTCAGAAAGTTTGTTTCTTTGTCAGTGAATGTCAATACGTTGAATGGAGGTACTGATTTTTAAAAATGATACATCACAGATTCCATCTAACTTTGATGAATACATCCCGATATGAATTAATCTACATCTAAAAATAACACCAACTCAGACTAGAAAATCTGAATTGCATGCCCATATTTTGCAGAGTGCGCCGCAAAGCGCAGCACACCACTATCGCATTGCTCCATTTTTTGGCAGTATGAGCACACATCACTGCACCTTCCCAGGCCTAGGAGCTATACTCAGGGCATGTATTATTAGTTTTGCCTCATCAGGTTTAAAATTTATTAACCAGCTACCATCCCATACCCGGTCTCTACATAAAATATGTAATGAATTTACCCCACTGATGTAATATTTATATAGTCAGTTGTTTTTTTTTGTAGTTTGTAAAATTGATTCTTGAAGTTCCTGCTATATTTGTTCATCACTCACATACATTGCTTATTATGACGTCACATTGTGTTACGTAATACTGTTTTGTGATATTGTTTCGTGCTGTAATAACTTACTGACAGTTTCGAAAACTTCCAAAAAGGGAGAAATAGGTTCCATAATTTGTTCTCATTACTTACGTTAGTTTACTTTAATTTTACTTGTCTACAGACACTCAGCAAACCTCATGACAATTGAGGAACTCGGGTTGTTCTAAGTGTTACAAAAAAATTATATCCACTGTGTATTGATTTTCAAGTAACAGTGTACAAGTATTACACCCCCTTCACATGAGAGACTTCAACCAATCATAAGCCAGGATTTCATCAAAAAATCACAAGAGCTGGGGGTAAACTGGGATACTGACATAGTCCTCACTTAAATCTACACACATCAAGTGAAACCAATCCCAACAACTATCACATTAATATTTTGAAGTTAGTTTTATTTGATATGGAAACACAGCATTGTTTTGATTTAGTCCCTCTCAGTAGCTTAATGGGTCTTTTAGAGGTAACTGGTATATTAAGGTAACTCAAATCTTCCCTGACCCATTTTTAGGTACCCTTGTAAGAACCTACTGTATTCTACTGTACTCAACGGTGTTTTTTTTATGCCTTTGTCTTGGTCTACCATGTTAAAAGGGTTAAGATTCCCTAATTACTGAGCAGTCACACCTGCCACCTGAGACATTGGTATCTCAGCATGACTATCTCGGGTTGGGACCTCAGTGATTTATAACTTCCCCCTGAGATAATGGTTATCTCAGCTGCTGTGTCTATAGTAGCCTTACTCAGCTGGCCTTCTATCTGTACTGGGATACGCCACACTACTGAGCTATATTGATATTGTGGAAATATAGACAAAATCATGACCATTAATCTTCATTGGGATCTCTATCTCGGACCAGGGTCTCAGTGATTTATAACTTCCCTCGAGATAATGGAAATATCAGCTGTTATGTCTATTTCTCTGACTATCTTGGACCAGGGTCTCAGTGATTTATAACTTCCTTTCAAGATAATGGAAATATCAGCTGTTATGTCTATTTCTCTGACTATCTTGGACCAGGGTCTCAGTGATTTATAACTTCCTTTCAAGATAATGGAAATATCAGCTGTTATGTCTATTTCTCTGACTATCTTGGACCAGGGTCTCAGTGATTTATAACTTCCTTTCAAGATAATGGAAATATCAGCTGTTATGTCTATTTCTCTGACTATCTTGGACCAGGTCTCAGTGATTTATAACTTCCTTTCAAGATAATGGAAATGTCAGCTGCTGTATCTATTCCTCTGACTATCTTGGACCAGGGTCTCAGTGATTTATAACTTCCCCCGAGATAATGGAAATGTCAGCTGCTGTGTCTATACCTCTGACTGATAATGGTAATGTCAGCTGCTGCATCTATACATCTGAATATCTCAGGTTGGGGCCTAGGTGACTTATAACTTCTACTTAGATGATAGTTATGTCATCTGCTGTGTCTATGTCTCTGCCTATCTCAGACCAGGGCATCAGTGATTTTATAACTTCCTGTGAGATAATAATAGTGAATAATTGTACTTTATATTTTTAGACCTATGTCTCTGTACCAGGCATTGCTCTTAACTAAATAAAGCACCATTCTCTCTGCTCGGCATTTTTCCTTTTCTTGTGCCTCAGTATAAGACCTTACCTGAGTCTCACAGTCCCCCGACTGTTTACTGTTACCCTGAGGAAAGAGTGAAATTCTGCACTCCTCCCTCGTATCCCCAGAAAGTGATTTTACTGCTTGCAGACAATGGGCCATAGCTCTTTGACTCTATGACTCAAGTGTTAAGTTTTTACTTGCTTGATTGCCCCCTCTAATGTTTCCAGGGGATCATTTATCAACTGCTGCTCAGCCTTTCCATCTTTACATCTGCTAGCTAGAGCAACCTAACAATCAACTGATCCTGGAATATCCTGAAATATTAGATCCGGCCACTAAATGCTTTCTGAACAGTGTCCATTACTCTATTCCCCAACTATCCAATAGCCTCATCCACTTGCTGGGATATAGAGCTGAACTCAAGCTGTGAGGTGGACCTGAGGGAGGTTTTACCAAACATCTCCTGCATCTAGACAACTTCACAGAAACTCAGCAGGGCACCCCTACATCTCAGGATATCAAACAACTCAAGTGATGCCTCCACTAGAGTAAAACAATTGGGATCATTCCACTGGTGGTACACAGTGACTGTGGAGAACTTCATGTCAAATGGAGCCCTTTGTACATTCCCTTAATTGTACTTTATTCCCTTGACTTCAGCTGGAATGTTCCAGCTGGCACAACTTCTAGTGCTAAGGAAAATTAAACTCTGCAAGTCGACCTAGCAGTAGCCATAAGTGTATGTCTTAGAGATGACCCTGCCCACCCCTCACCCCCCACCCCAATACCAGGTGCAAGAGATGGTTACTAGGGTACATCAGCAGGCAGGCCTTGTCCTGATTGTGTGGGGAGAATTGTGGTCTACTGATTCTCCTACTTGTGTGGGGAGGATTGTGGACTGCTGATATCTCCTGCTTGTGTGGGGATGATTACAATCTACTGATATTTCCTGCTTGTGTGGAGATGATTGCAGTCTACTGATATCTCTTGCTTGTGTGGGGATGATTGTGGTCTACTGATATCTCCTGCTAATGTGGAGATGATAGTCATATACTGTCATATAGTCATATACTGATATCTCCTGCTTGTGTGGGAAACACTGTGGTCTACTGATATGTCCTGCTAGTGTGGGAATGATTGCCGTCTAATGTTATCCCCTGCTTGTATGAGGAGGACTGCTGTCCTTTGATATCTGCTGCTTGTGTGTGGATGATTGTGGTCTATTGATGTCTCCTGCTATGCATAGGGATGATTGCTGTCTACCGATATATCCTGCTTGTTTGGGGATGATTGTGGTCTACTGATATTTCCTGCTTGTGTGAGGATGATTGTGGTCTACTGATATATCCTGCTAGTGTGGGGATGGTTGCAGTCTAATGATATCTCCTGCTTGTGTGGGAGAATTGCTGTCCTTTGATATCTGCTCGATGATTGTGGTCTACTGATATCTCCTGCTTGTGTGGGGATGATTGCAGTTTAATGATACCTCCTGCTTGTGCGGGAGATTTGCAGTCCTTTGATATCTGCTGCTTGTGGTCTACTGATATCTCCTGCTTGTGCTGGGATGATTGTGGTCTACTGATATCTACTGCTTCAGTGGGTAGAATTGCTGTCCTTTGATATTTGCTGCTTGTGTTGGGATGATTGTTGTATACTGATATCTCCTGCTTGTGTGGGGATGATTGTTGTCTACTGATATCTCCTGCTTGTGTTGGGATGATTATGATCTACTGATATCTCCTTCTTGAGTGGGGATGATTGCTGTTGACTGATATCTCCTGCTTGTGTAGGGATGACTTCAGTCTACTGATCTCTTGCTTGTATGGGGATTATTGCAGTCTTCTTCATGAATGACATCTCCTCCCCCATCAGATTACATTATCAAGGTCCCCTCCCCCTTCCCTTGGGCACTCTAACAGGGTACTCCCAGATTCTGCAGGCCATTTCTGCTGAGCCAAGACTACCAACCCTATATGTGTCTCAAAGTCCCACTACCGTTTCCAAAGGAACTAACCTCGCTTTACGTACTGCCCACCTTACAATTTATGTATACACAATAATTCCAATTACAAATTAGTGTGCCTACTCTGTTTACAATATATAAACAATGCAGGTAGACAAACAATTTATAATAAAATTCTGCACTTTCCTATAAATGCAATAGATCCACAATATAATCAAACTATATAACACTTACTAATATGGGTCCACACTTTTCAGCTGTGTACATTTAGGAAGTGCACAAATCCCTGCACACAACACAGCAGAAGTGTCAGGTCTTTAGTTGACACAGTAAAGTGTACCAAGCATCTCCAGGACAACTACAGTCCTTTAAATCCGGTGGGACAATTCCACTGAAGTTTGATAATATTGCTTTTATACAAGTCCTTTAATATGAATACTGTAGGGTTATATTAAGATGCCAAAAAATAAAGGAATTGTCTTTAACATAAATGGATCTCGAGAACTTCAATTATGATTAAAAATGCTCATTTTCATTTGCTATTTCCTTGTAATGTTTAAAGAAAGTAATATTTTCATTTTTTTCAATTACTGAAAATTTCATATTCTAAAATTAATATTCTGTGGTACAAACATAGACATTCAAAACATATCTGCTCAGTTTTCTTTAGTTCAAATATCGAAGAAATTTTAATTACTTACATAGAATAAAGCATTACAATCCACCATTGCAGAAGTAAGGGCCTGAGAAAGTGAGTCGTAATCTGACAAGTTATTAACCATTACTAGACTCTATTACTCCAGATTATTTATTAATCTTCATGCCACGACCATGCAGCCTCTGTGTATCACAATTAACATCCCACTGTGAGACGTGGAGACAAATCTTTGTAATGAGACATTAAAATCGGAGATCTTGAGTCTCAATAGATGTTGGTACAACAAATATATCTCACTGCTCAATGGCAAAGTGCCAAATACAGATCTAAATTTGCAGTCTTCTATTAACAATGGGTGCCATCCAATACAAGGGAAGAATTCTCAAAGTAGCAAAAAAAACCCACTGTATGGAAAACTAAGCACACGAAATGTACATCTACATGTACTCCAGGTATCACTAGCACTGCCTGTTCTACACTCAGGGTGTGTATATACTGGTAACACTAGCACTGCCTGTTCTACACTCAGGGTGTGTGTATATACTTGTTACAGACTTGGCAGTGTCCTTATTGATACCTGTAAGCCCCAGGTGAAACCAATTCTGATAACTACTGTACCATTAATCTCTTGGGGTTAGTTTTGAGACAAAAGGAGTATAATTTTAATTTAGTCCCCCTAGTAGCTTTGGGTCTCTAAGGAGTAACTGGAATATTTGGCTAACTCAAGTCTTCCCTGTTTCCAGGTACCCATGTCAGGATTTACTTCTTTCGCTTTGGTTCTACTCTAGTTTTTGACTCACTCCATGTGCATCCTGAACTAAGCCTTGAACCCATGCCCCCCCCCCCCCCCTTTCTTTCACAGTGGTGTCCTGGAATAGCTACATCACACAAACAGACTATAAATACTGTCTCGGTAGGTAAATCTCCAGACTAAAAAATACCGTCTTGATAGGTATATCTCCGGACAATATATACCCTCTTGGTAAGTAAATCTAAATACTATCTCAGTAGGTAAATCCCCAGGCTCTAAACACTGTCTCGGTAGGTAAAATCACAGACTATAAATACTATCTTGGTAGGTAAAACCCAAGACTCTTAAGTCTTGTTCTCAGATGAAAAACATCCAGATTCTAAAATTCCACAATCCAAATATCATCTCAGGAATTAAAATCCAACATTCTTAATACAAACTATCTCAGTATGTCAAACTCGACTCTAAATACTGTCTTGGTAGGTAAAACCCAAAACTCAAATCTTGTCTCCATTGGTAAAACCAAAGACTCAAATCCTGTCTCAATTGGTAAAACCCAAGACTCTTAATTCTTTATTGGTTGGTAAATCCCCAGAATCTTAATATTGTCTAAGAAGTAAGTCCCCAGACTCTAAATACTGTCTCAATACGTAAATATATCCAGATTCCAAAAACTGTCTCAATAGGTAAATGTCAGTATACTCTATTCAATATATCAGTGATTTAATCCCCAAACTCTAAATGCTGTGTCGGTATGTTAATTTCCAGACTCTAAATACTGTCTCCATTGGTAAATCTCCTGACTCTAAATCTGTCTGAATAGTTAAATCTCCTGATTCTAAATCCTATATCTTGGTAGGTAGCTCTCCAGACTCTAAATCAGTCTCAGAAGCTAAATTTCCAGACTCTAAATCAGTCTCAGTAGGTAAATCTCCAGACTCTTAGTCTCAGTAGCTAAATCTCCAGACTCTAAATCAGTCTCAGTAGCTAAATCTAAAGACTCTAAATCAGTCTCGGTAGCTAAATCTCCAGACTCTAAATCAGTCTCAGTAGGTAAATCTCCAGACTCTAAGTACTGTCTCCTTTGGTACATCTCCTGACTCTTAATCTGTCTCTTTAGTTAAATCTCAAGACTTTAGATCATATCTTGGTAAGAAGACCTCCAGATTCAAATACTGTCCAGATAGGTAAATCCCCAGACTCTAAATACTGTCTCGGTACGATATTCTCCAGACTCTAAATACTGCCTGAATTTCTAAACCTCTTGACACTAAATCTGTCTCTATAGTTATTCCAGACTCTAAATCCTATCTTTGTAGGTAGATCTCCAGACTCTGAATACTATCCCGACATGTAAATTTCCAGACTCTAAGTATTGCCTCGAAAAGTAAATCCCCAAACTCTAAATTCTATCTTCATAGGTAGAACTCCAGACTCTGAATACTATCCCGATAGGTAAATTTCCAGACTCGAAGTATTGCCTTGATAAGTAAATCCCCAAATTCTAAATACTATCTCAGTAGGTAAAACCCCAGACTCTATATACCGTCTCGGTAGTTAAATCTCCAGATTCTAAATACTGTCTCAATAGGTAAATGTCAGGACTCTCTAATCAATATATCAGTGGTTTAATCCCCAAACTCTGAATACAGTTTGGATAGGTAAATCTCCAGACTCTAAGTACTGTCTTGATAATTCCCCCAACTCTAAATACTGTCTCCACACTCTAAGTACTCTCTAGATATCTAAATCTCCAGAAACTAAAAACTGTCTCGATATGTAAATCTATAAACTCTAAGTACTGTCTCTATAAGTAAATCTCCAGACTCTAAATACTGTGTAAATCCCCACACTTTGAATACTGTCTCAGTAGGTAAATCTCCAGACTCTAAATACTGTCTTCCTTTATAAAACTCCTGACTCTAAATCTGTCTCAGTCTATAGTTAAACTCCAGACTCTAAATCCTATCTTGTTAGGTAGATCTACAGACTGTCTCGATACGTAAATCTAAGACACTATATATATACTTTATCAGTGGGTAAAACCCTAGACTCTACATACTGTCCCAATAGTTAAACTCCAGACTCTAAGTACCGTCTCGATAAGTAAATCCCCATACTCAAAATACTGTCTCAGTAGGTAATTCTCCAGACCCTAAATACTGTCTTGGTAGGTAAAACCCCAAAGTCTTAATACTGTCTCGGTAGGTAATTCCCCATACTCTAAATGATGTCTTGTAAATATCCAGACTCTATTTGTAAATCTCAAGTCTCTCAAAATACTGTTTCGGTAGGTAAATCTCCAGACTATATATCCTTTTTCGGTAGGAATATTTCCATACTCTAAATACAATATCGGTGGGTAAATTCCCAGACTCTAAATACTTTCTCCTTAGGTAAATCTTAATACTCTAGATACTGTCTCGGAAGGTAAATCTCCAGACTCCAAACACTGTCTCTGTATATAAATCTCCAAACTCTTAAATCCTGTCTTGGTATGTAAAACTTCAGACTTTAAATTCTGTCTTGGTAGGTAAATCTCCAGACTCTAAATACTGTCTCTTTTTTTTAATCTCCAGACTCTAAATATCATCTCAGTAGGTTAATCTCCAGACTATAAATCCTGTCTCTGTTGATAAATCTCCAGACTCAACATGTATACACTATATCACCGAGTAAATCCCGGGACCCTAAAATACTGTCTCAGTAGGTAAATCTCCAGACTCTAAATACTGTCTCAGTGGGTAAATCCCCAGACTCTAAACACTGTCTCAGTGGGTAAATCCCCAGACTCTAAACACTGTCTCGGTAGGTAAATCCCCAGACTCTAAACACTGTCTTGGTAGGTAAATCCCCAGATTCTTAATACTGTCTCTCCAGACTCAAGACTCTAAATTCCATTTTGGTAGGTAAATCACCAGACTCTGTATACTATATCACTGGGTAAATCTCCACACTCTAAATACTGTCTTGATAAATGAGTCCCTAGACTCTAAATGCTTTCTTGGTAGGTAAATCTCCAGACTCTAAATACTGTCTCTATATTATGTAAATCTCCTCCCTCTAAATACTGTCTCAATAGATAAATCCCCAGACTATAAATGCTTTCTCGGTAGGTTAATCTCCAGACAATAAATACTGTCTCTATATTACGTAAATCACCTCCCTCTAAATACTGTCTCATTATTTAAATCTCCAGACTCTAAATCCTGTCTTGGTAGGTAAATCTTCAGACTCTAAATCCTGTCTCGGTAGGTAAATCTCCAGACTCTAAATCCTGTCTCGGTAGGTAAATCTCCAGACTCTAAATCCTGTCTCAGTAGGTAAATCTCCAGACTATATACTATATCAGTGGGTAAATCCCAAGACTCTAAATACCTTCTCCATAGGTAAATCTTCTGAATCTAAATAGTGACTAGGTAGGTTGTTAATTCCCAATACTCTTAATTCTCTGTAAGTAGGTAGGAAAATCTTCAGACTCCAAACAATGTCTCAAAAGTAAATCCCCAGACTCGAAGTACTGTCTCCATACAAAGTTGATCTCCAGACTCTAAATACTGTCTCAATATGTAAATCTCCAGAATCTTAATATTGTCTCAGTAGGTAAATCTCCAGATTCTAAATACTGACTCTATTGGTAAATCTCCAGACTCTAAATACTGACTCTACTGGTAAATCTCCAGACTCTATATACTATATTGGTGGGTAAATCCCAATACTCAAAAATACTGTCTCGTTAGATAAAACCCCAGACTCTTAATACTATCTTTCTAGGTAAATCTACTGACTCTTTACACCGTTTTGGTAGGTAGGTCTCTTGACATTAAATTCTGTCTCAGTAGGTAGGAAAATCTCCAGACTCTGAATACTGTCTCCAAAGGGAAATATCCAGACTCTAAACACTGTCTCCATACTAGGTAAATTTTCGTGACTCTGAATACTTTCGCGATATTTAAATCTCCAGATACTGTCTCAGAACCTAAATCTCCAGACTCTAAATACTGTCTGCATAGGTACCCCTCAATATTCTACTGTCTCCAAACTCATTCACTTGATATTTAAATCTCCAGCCTTTAAATACTGTCTCCGTACATAAATCTCCAGACTCTAAATCCTGCCTTGGTATTTCAAACTCCAGACTCTATACTGCCTCTGTGGGTAAATCTCCAGACTCTATCTACTGTCTCCATAGCTAAATCCCTTGGCCCTAAATATTGTAATGATAGGTAGAAAAATTCCCAGACTCTCAATACTATCTTGGTAGGGAAATCCCCAAACCCTAAACACTGTCCTGGTTTTTAATTATCAAGACTCACAATACTATCAGGGTAAGTAATATTACCAGACTCTAAATACAATCTAGGTCGGTAAATCCCCAGAATCTACTGTCTTAGTATATCCCCAGACTCTCACTACTTCCTCTATAAGTAAATCTCTAGACTCTACTTTCTCAGTAGGTAAATCGAATCTTAAAATACTTTCTTGGTAGGTATGTAAAAACTGAGCTTCTACAAATACTTTCTATGTAGGTAAATCCCCAAACTCTAAATACTCTCTTGGTAGGTACATAAAATCCAGACTCTCAATACTATCTTGGTAGGTAAATCCCCAGATTTCAAATACAGTCTCGGTAGGTAAATCTCCAGACTCCATATCCATAAAAACTCCTGATTCTAATCTCTAAATACTACCTCTATATTTCAATCTTCTGACTCTAAATGTCATGTAAGGTAGGTTAATCCCAAGGCTCTAAAATACTATCTTGGTTGGTAAAGAAATCTCCAAGACTCCAAGACTCTAAATTCTGTCTCAGTATATAATTCCCCAGGCTCTCAACACTATCTGGGTAGGAAAATCCCAGACTATAAATACTGTGTACTGGTAAGTAAGTAAATACCCAGACTCTAAATACTGTCTCTGTAGGTAAAACTCTTAACTCCAAATACTGTCTTGGTATATAAAACTGAAGACTCAAAATCCTGTTTCTTGGTAGTTAAATCTCAATAGACTCTATATACTATCTTGGTGAGTTAATCCCCAGATTCAAGATACTATCTCAGTAGTTAAATCTCCTAAATCTAAATACTATCATGGTAGGTTTGTTTGTTTGTTTGTTTATATGTTGTTTAACGTCCCTCTTGAGAATTTTTCACTCATATGGAGATGCCACCACTTGCCAGTGGAGAGCTGCAAATTTTGTCCTATACTCGGCACTTACGGCCATTGAGCAGTGAAGGATCTTTTTCTTGACAGCACCTATTGCGACACGGGACCTAGGTTTATACGGTCTCATCCGAAGGACCGGTCTCCACGTCCCACAGTGGCATTCAAACTCGCGACGTAAGGATCAACTCCTTACATCGCGACTCTAGAGCTAACGCTCTAACCACTGTGCCACGCGGGCGACCTCATGGTAGGTAGGAAAATCTCTAAATACTGTGTGGATATGTAAATTTCCAGGCTCTTAATCCTGTCTGGGTTGGGAAATCTCCAGACATGTTATGCTACATTGGTGGGTAAATCCTGAGACGCAACATTCTGTTTCACTAAGTAAATTTCCAGACTCTAAATACTGTCTCCATAGCTAAATCTCCTGACTGTAGATACTGTTTTGAAAGATAAGGTAAGTAAGTCACAAGACTCTAAATTCTGTCTCAGTAGGAGGGAAAATCTCCCGACTCCAAACAGTGTCTAATTAGTAATCTCTAGCCTACCTACTGTCTTCGAATGTAAAACTTCACACTCAAAATCCTGTCACAAAATGTATATCTCCAGACTCTAAATACAGCCTCCATACTAAAAACTCTACTGAATCTAAATACTGTCTCGATATTTAATTCTACAGACTCTATATAATGTCTCCATACTAGGAAACTCTCCTGAACCTAAATACTGTCTTGATATTAAATTCTACAGACTCTAAATACTGTCTTCATACAGGGAAAAAGCCATGAATCTAAATACTGTCTCGAAATTTAATTCTACAGACTCTAAATACTGTCTCCATACTGGGAAACACTTCTGAATCTAAATACTGTCTCGATATTTAATTCTACAGACTCTAAATACTCTGTTCATACTAGGAAACGATCTTGAATCTAAATACTGTCTCGATATTTAATTCTACAGATCCTAAATACTGTCTCCATACTGGTGATCTCTCCTGAATCGAAATACTGTCTCGATATTTAATTCTACAGACTCTAAATACTGTCTTCATGCAGGGAAACTGCCCTGAATATAAATACTGTCTCCTTATTTAATTTCACGGACTATATATACTGTCTCCATACTCGGACACACTCCTGAATCTAAATACTGTCTCAATATTTAATTCAATAGACCCTAAATACTGTCTCCATACTGGGAAACTCTTCAGAATACAAATACTGTCTCAATATTTATTTCTACAGGCTCTAAATACTCTGTTTATACTAGGAAAAGCTACTGAATCTAAATACTGTCTCCATATTTAACTCCACAGCCTCTAAATACTTTCTCCATACTGGAGAACTCCCCTGAATCTAAATACTGTCTAGATATTTAATTCTACAGACTCTAAATACTTCCTCTATACTTGGAAACTCTCCTGAATCTAAATACTGTCTCAATTTTTTTATTCTACAGACACTGAATACTCTACATACTGCGAAACTCTCCTGACTCTAAATACTATCTCGATATTTAATTCTACATACTCTAAATACTGTCTCGATATTTAATTCTACAGACTCTAAATACTGTCTACAATTTGGGAAACTCTCCCAAATCGAAATACCGTCTCGATATTTAGTTCTACAGGCTCTAAATACTGTCTCCATACTGGGAAACGCTCCTGAATCTAAATACTGTCTTCACAATTAATTCTACAGGCCTTAAATACTGTCTCCATACTGGAATCTCTCCTGAATCTAAATACTACCTCAATATTTAATTCTACAGATGCTAAATACTGTCTCCATACTGGGAAACTCTCCAGAATACAAATACTGTCTCGATATTTATTTCTATAGGCTCTAAATACTCTGTTTATACCAGGAAATGCTCTTGAATCTAGATACTGTCTCGATATTTAACTCTAAAGGTTCTAAATACTTTCTCTATACTGGTAAACTCACCTGACTCTAAATACTGTCTCAATATTTAATTCTAAAGACTCTAAATACTGTCTACAATTTGGGAAACTCTCCCAAATATAAACACTGTCTCGACATTTAATTCTACAGGCTCTAAATACTGTCTTCATACTGGGAATATCTCCTGAATCTAAATACTGTCTCGAAATTTCACTCTACAGACTCTAAATACTTTCTACAATTTGGAAACTCTCCCAAATTGAAATACTGTCTCGATATTTTATTCCACAGACTCTAAATTCTGTCTCCATACTAGAAAACTCTCCTGAATCTAAATACTGTCTCGATATTTCATTCGACAGGCTCAAAATACTCTCTCCATACTAGAAAATTCTCCTGAATCTAAATACTGTCTCCACATTTAATTCTACAGACTCGAAATACTGTCTCCAAACTGAAAAACACCCCTGAATCTAAATACTGTCTCGATATTTAATTCTAGAGACTCTAAATACTGTCTACAATTTAGGAAACTCTCCCAAATCGAAATACCGTCTCGATATTTAATTCTACAGGCTCGAAATATTGTCTCCATACTGGGAAACGCTCCTGAACCTAAATACTGTCTTCATATTTAATTCTAAAGGCTCCAAATACTGTCTCCATATTGGAAAACTCTCCTGAATCTAAATACTGCCTCAATATTTAATTCTACAGACTCTAAATACTGTCTCCATACTGGTAAGCTTCCTTGAATCTAAATACTGTCTTGATATTTAATTCTACAGACTCTCAATACTCTCTCCATACTGTGAAATTCTCCAAAATCTAAATACTATCTCAATATTTAATTCAAGAGACCCAAAATACTGTCTCCATACTGGGAAACCCTCAAGAATACAAATACTGTCTCGACATTTAATTTTACAGGCTCTAAATACTGTCTACATACTGGGAATATCTCCTGAATCTAAATACTGTCTCTATATTTTATTCTACAGACTCTAAATACTGTCTCCATACTGGGAAACTCTCCAGAATCTAAATACTGTCTCGATATTTAACTCTACAGACACTAAATACTGTCTCCATACTAGTAAACTCACCAGAATCTAAATACTGTCTTGATATTTAATTCTACACATTCTAAAAACTGTCATCATAAAGGGAAACTGCCATGAATCTAAATACTGTCTCGATATTTAATTCTACAGGCTCTAAATACTGTCTCCATACTGGAAATCTCTCCTGAATCTAAATACTGTCTCGATATTTAATTCTACAGACTCTAAATACTGTTTCCATACTAGGAAACTCTCCTGAATCTAAATAATGTCTCGATATTTAAATCTACAGGCTCTAAATATTGTCTCCATACTGGCAAACTCTCTAGAATCTAAATACTGTCTCTATATTTAATTCTACAGGCTCCAAATACTGCCTCAATACTGGTAAACTTCCTTGAATCTAAATACTGTCTTGATATTTAATTGTACAGACTCTCAATACTCCCTCCATACTGGGAAATTCTCCTGAATCTAAATACTATCTCAATATTTAATTCAAGAGACCCTAAATACTGTCTCCATACTGGGAAACTCTCAAGAATACAAATGCTGTCTCAATATTTATTTCTACAGGCTCTAAATACTCTGTTTATACTAGGAAATGCTCCTGAATCTAAATACTGTCTCCATATTTAGCTCTACAGCCTCTAAATACTTTCTCCATACTGGTAAACTCTCCTGAATCTAAATACTGTCTCAATATTTAATTCCACAGACTCTAAATACTGTCTCCATACTGGTAAACTCCCCTGAATCTAAATACTGTCTCAATATTTAATTCTACAGACTCTAAATACTTCCACAATACTGGTAAACTCTCCTGAATCTAAATACTGTCTCGATTTTTTTATTCTACAGACACTAAATACTCTCCATACTGGGAAACTCTCCTGACTCTAAATACTATCTTGATATATAATTCTACATACTTTAAATACTGTCTCGATATTTAATTCTACAGACTCTAAATACTTTCTACAATTTGGGAAACTCTCCTGAATCTAAATACTGTCTCGATATTTAATTTTACAGGCTCTAAATACTGTCTCCATACTGGAAAAACGCTCCTGAATCTTAATACTGTCTTCATAATTAATTCTACAGGCTCTAAATACTGTCTCCATACTGGAAAACTCTCCTCAATCTAAATACTGCCTCAATATTTAATTCTACAGATGCTAAATACTGTCTCCATACTGGGAAACTCTCCAGAATACAAATACTGTCTCGATATTTATTTCTACAAGCTCTAAATACTCTGTTTATACTAGGAAATGCTCCTGAATCTAAATACTGTCTCGATACTTAACTCTAAAGGCTCTAAAAACTTTCTCCATACTGGTAAACTCCCCTGACTCCAAATACTGTCTCGATATTTAATTCTACAGACTCTAAATACTGTCTACAATTTGGGAAACTATCCCAAATATAAACACTGTCTAGACATTTAATTTTACAGGCTCTAAATACTGTCTACATACTGGGAATATCTCCTGAATCTAAATACTGTCTCTATATTTTATTCTAAAGACTCTAAATACTGTCTTCATACTGGTAAATTCTCCTGAATCTAAATACTGTCTCGATATTTAATTCTACAGACTCTAAGTACTGTCTCCATACTGTAAAACTCTCCTGGATCTAAATACTGTCTCCATATTTAATTCTACAGACTCTAAATACTGTCTCCATACTAGGAAACTCTCCTGAATCTAAATACTGTCTCGATATTTAATTCTACAGACTCTAAATACTGTCTCCATACTGGAAAACTCCCCTGAATCTAAATACTGTCTCGATATATTATTCTACAGACTCTAAATACTGTCTCCATATTGGGAAACTCTAATGAATCTAAATACTGTCTCCATGTTTAA
The DNA here is from genome assembly GCF_033153115.1 of Saccostrea echinata. Lineage (NCBI taxonomy): Eukaryota > Metazoa > Mollusca > Bivalvia > Ostreida > Ostreidae > Saccostrea > Saccostrea echinata. The sequence continues at coordinate 458,361 of NW_026889761.1, forward strand.
TTCTACAGGCTATAAATACTGTCTCCATACTGTCAAACTCTCCTGAATCTAAATACTGTCTCGATATTTTATTCCACAGACTCTAAATACTGTCTCCATACTAGGAAACTCTACTGAATTTAAGTACTATTTTGATATTTAATTATACATGCTCTAAATATTGTCTTCATACAGGAAAACTGCCCTGAATCTAAATAATGTCTCGATACCTAATTCTACAGACTCTAAATACTGTCTCCATACTGGGAAACACTCCTGAATCTAAATACTGTCTCGATATTTAATTCTACACACTCTAATTACTGTCTCCATACTGGGAAACTCTACTGAATCTAAATACTGTCATGTTATTTAATTCTACAGACTCTAAATACTGTCTCCATACTGGAAAACTCTCCAGAATACAAATGCTGTCTCGATATTTTATTCCAAAGACTCTAAATTCTGTCTCCATACTGGGAAACTCTCCTGAATCTAAATACTGTCTCAATATTTCATTCGACAGGCTCTAAATACTGTCTCCCTACTAAGAAACTCTCCTTAACCTAAATACTGTCTCGATATTTAATTCTACACACTCTAAATACTGTCTCCATACTAGGAAACTCTCCTGAATCTAAATACTGTCTCGATATTTAATTCTACAGACTCTAAATACTGTCTCCATACTGGAAAACTCCCCTGAATCTAAATACTGTCTCGATATTTAATTCTACAGACTCAAAATACTGTCTACAATTTGGGAAACTCTCCCAAATCGAAATACCGTCTCGATATTTAATTTTACAGGCTCTAAATACTGTCTCCATACTGGGAAACGCTCCTGAATCTAAATACTGTCTCGATATTTAATTCTACAGGCTATAAATACTGTCTCCATACTGTTAAACTCTCCTGAATCTAAATACTTTCTCGATATTTAATTCTACAGACTCTAAATACTATCTTCATACTGGGAAACTCTCCTGAATCTAAATACTGTCTCGATATTTTATTTCACAGACTCTAAATTCTGTCTCCATACTGGAAAATTCTCCTGAATCTAAATACTTTCTATATATTTAATTCGACAGGCTCTAAATACTGTCTCCATACTATGAAACTCTCCTGAATCTAAATACTGTCTTGATATTTAATTCTACACACTCTAAATACTTTATCCATATTAGAAAACTCTCCTGAATCTAAATACTGTCTCGATATTTTATTCCACAGACTCTAAATTCTGTCTCCATACTGGAAAACTCTCCTGAATCTAAATACTGTTTCGATATTTCATTCGACAGGCTCTAAATACTGTCTCCATACTAGGAAACTCTCCTGAATCTAAATACTGTCTCGATATTTAATTCTACAGACTCTAAATTCTGTCTCCATACTGGAAAACTCCCCTGAATCTAAATACTGTCTCGATATATAATTCTACAGACTCTAAATACTGTCTCCATATTGGGAAACTCTAATGAATCTAAATACTGTCTCCATGTTTAATTCTACAGGCTATAAATACTGTCTCCATACTGTCAAACTCTCCTGAATCTAAATACTGTCTCGATATTTTATTCCACAGACTCTAAATACTGTCTCCATACTAGGAAACTCTACTGAATTTAAGTACTATTTTGATATTTAATTATACATGCTCTAAAAATTGCTTTCATACAGGAAAACTGCCCTGAATCTAAATAATGTCTCGATACCTAATTCTACAGACTCTAAATACTGTCTCCATACTGGGAAACACTCCTGAATCTAAATACTGTCTCGATATTTAATTCTACACACTCTAAATACTGTCTCCATACTGGGAAACTCTACTGAATCTAAATACTGTCATGTTATTTAATTCTACAGACTCTAAATACTGTCTCCATACTGGAAAACTCCCCTGAATCTAAATACTGTCTCGATATATAATTCTACAGACTCTAAATACTGTCTCCATATTGGGAAACTCTAATGAATCTAAATACTGTCTCCATGTTTAATTCTACAGGCTATAAATACTGTCTCCATACTGTCAAACTCTCCTGAATCTAAATACTGTCTCGATATTTTATTCCACAGACTCTAAATACTGTCTCCATACTAGGAAACTCTACTGAATTTAAGTACTATTTTGATATTTAATTATACATGCTCTAAAAATTGTCTTCATACAGGAAAACTCCCCTGAATCTAAATAATGTCTCGATACCTAATTCTACAGACTCTAAATACTGTCTCCATACTGGAAAACACTCCTGAATCTAAATACTGTCTCGATATTTAATTCTACACACTCTAAATACTGTCTCCATACTGGGAAACTCTACTGAATCTAAACACTGTCATGTTATTTAATTCTACAGACTCTAAATACTGTCTCCATACTGGAAAACTCTCCAGAATACAAATACTGTCTCGATATTTTATTCCAAAGACTCTAAATTCTGTCTCCATACTGGGAAACTCTCCTGAATCTAAATACTGTCTCAATATTTCATTCGACAGGCTCTAAATACTGTCTCCCTACTAAGAAACTCTCCTTAACCTAAATACTCTCTCGATATTTAATTCTACAGACTCTAAATACTTTCTCCATACTAGAAAACTCTCCTGAATCTAAATACTATCTCGACATTTAATTCTACAGACTCTAAATACTGTCTCCATACTGGAAAACTCCCCTGAATCTAAATACTGTCTCGATATTTAATTCTACAGACTCTAAATACTGTCTACAATTTGGGAAACTCTCCTGAATCTAAATACTGTCTCAATATTTCATTCGACAGGCTCTAAATACTGTCTCCCTACTAAGAAACTCTCCTTAACCTAAATACTGTCTCGATATTTAATTCTACACACTCTAAATACTGTCTCCATACTGGAAAACTCTCCTGAATCTAAATACTGTCTCGACATTTAATTCTACAGACTCTAAATACTGTCTCCATACTGGAAACTACCCTGAATCTAAATACTGTCTCAATATTTATCTCTACAGACTCAAAATACTGTCTCCATACTGGCAAACTCTCCCAAATCGAAATACCGTCTCGATATTTAATTCTACAGGCTCTAAATACTGTCTCCATACTGTGAAACGCTCCTGAATCTAAATACTGTCTTCATATTTAATTCTACAGGCTCCAAATACTGTCTACATACTGGAAAACTCTCCTGAATCTAAATACTGCCTCAATATTTAATTCTACAGACTCTAAATACTGTCTCCATACTGGGAAACTCTCAAGAATACAAATACCTTCTCGATATTTATTTCTACAGGCTCTAAATACTCTGTTTATACTAGGAAATGCTATATACTGCCTCGACATTTAACTCTACAGACTCTAAATACTGTTTCAATACTGGTAAACTCTCCCGACGCTAAATACTGTCTCGACATTTAATTCTACAGGCTCTAAATATTGTCTACAATTTGGGAAACTCTCCCAAACATAAATACTGTCTCGATATTTAATTCTACAGGCTCTAAATACTTCCTCCACACTAGGAAAGTCTCCTGAATCTAAATACTGTCTCAATATTTAAATCTACAGGCTATAAATACTGTCTCCATTCTGGCAAACTCTCCTGAATCTAAATACTTTCTCGATATTTAATTCTACAGACTCTAAATACTATCTCCATACTGGTAAACTCTCCTGAATCTAAATACTGTCTTGATATACAATTCTACAGACTCTAAATACTGTCTACAATTTGGGAAACTCTCCTAAATATAAATCCTGTCTAGATATTTAATTCTACAGGCTCAAAATACTGTCTTCATACTGGGAATCTCTCCTGAATCTAAATACTGTCTCAATATATCATTATACAGACTCTAAATACTGTCTTCATACTGGGAAACTCTCCTGAATCTAAATACTGTCTCAATATTTAATTCTACAGGCTCTAAATACTGCCTCCATCCTGGAAAACTCCCTTGAATCTAAATACTGTCTTGATATTTAATTCTACAGGCTCTAAATATTGCCTTCATACAGGGAAACTGCCCAAAATCTAAATAATGTCTCGATATTAAATTCTACAGACTCTAAATACTGTCCCCATACTGGAAAACACTCCTGAATCTTAATACTGTCTTGATATTTAATTCTACAGACTCCAAATACTGTCTCCATACTGGGAAACTCTCCTAAATCTAAATACTGTCTCAATATCTAATTCTACAGACTCTAAATACTTTCTCCATACTGGGAAACTCTCCAGAATCTAAATACTGTCTCAATATTTAATTCTACAGGCTCTAAATACCGTTTCCATACTGGTAAACTCCCCTGGCTCTAAATACTGTCTCGATATTTTATTCTACAAACTCTAAATACTGTCTACAATTTGGGAAACTCTCCCAGATATAAATCCTGTCTCGATATTTAATTCTACAGACTCTAAATACTATCTCCATACTGGTAAACTCTCCTGAATCTAAATACTGTCTCGATATATAATTCTACAGACTCTAAATACTGTCTACAATTTGTGAAACTCTCCTAAATATAAATACTGTCTCGATATTTAATTCTACAGGCTTTAAATACTGTCTTCATACTGGGAATCTCTCCTGAATTAAATACTGTCTCGATATATAATTCTACAGACTCTAAATCCTGTCTTCATACTGGGAAACTTGCCTGAATCTAAATAATGTCTTGATATTTAATTCTACAGGCTCTAAATACTGTCTCTATACTGGAAAACTCCCCTGAATCTAAATACTGTCTTGATATTTAATTGTACAGACTCTCAATACTCCCTCCATACTGGGAAATTCTCCTGAATCTAAATACTGTCTCAATATTTAATTCAACAGACCCTAAATACTGTCTCCATACTGGGAAACTCTTCGGAATACAAATAATGTCTCAATATTTATTTCTACAGGCTCCAAATACTCTGTTTATACTAGAAAATGCTACTGAATCTAAATACTGTCTCGATATTTAATTCTACAGACTCTAAATACTTTCTCCATACTGGAAAACTCTCCTGAATCTAAATACTGTCTCAATATTTAATTCTACAGACTCTAAATACTGTCTTCATACTAGAAAACTCACCAGAATCTAAATACTGTCTCAATATTTAATTCTACAGACTCTAAATACTGTCTCCATACTGGTAAACTCCCTTGAATCTAAATACTGTATTAATATTTAATTGTACAGACACTCAATACTCCCTCCATACTGGGAAATTCTCCTGAATCTAAATACTGTCTCGATATTTAATTCTACAGACTCTAAATACTGTCTCCATACTAGCAAACTCTCCTGAATCTAAATACTGTCTCGTTATTTAATTCTACAGACTATAAATAATGTCTCCATACTGGGAAACTCTAATGAATCTAAATAATGTCTCGTTATTTAATTCTACAGACTATAAATACTGTCTCCATACTGGGAAACTCTCCTGAATCTAAATACTGTCTAGTTATTTAATTCTACAGACTATAAATACTGTCTCCATACTGGAAAACTCTCCAGAATCTAAATACTGTCTCGATATTTTATTCCACAGACTCTAAATTCTGTCTCCATACTGGGAAACTCTCCTGAATCTAAATACTATTTCGATATTTCATTCGACAGGCTCTAAATACTGTCTCCATACTAGAAAACTTTCCTAAGTCTAAATACTGTCTCGATATTTAATTCTACAGACTCTAAATACTGTCTCCATACTAGTAAACTCTCCTGAATCTAAATACTATTTCGATATTTCATTCGACAGGCTCTAAATACTGTCTCCATACTAGAAAACTTTCCTGAATCTAAATACTTTCTCGACATTTAATTCTACAGACTCCAAATACTGTCTCTATACTGGAAAACTCCCCTGAATCTAAATACTGTTAACAATTTGGGAAACTCTCCCAAATCGAAATACCGTCTCGATATTTAATTCTACAGGCTCTAAATACTGTCTCCATACTGGGAAATGCTCCTGAATCTAAATACTGTCTTCATATTTAATTCTACAGGCTCTAAATACTGTCTCCATACTGGAAAACTCTCCTGAATCTAAATACTGCCTCAACGTTCAATTCTACAGACTCTAAATACCGCTTACAATTTGGGAAACTCTCCTAAACATAAATTCTGTCTCAATATTTAATTCTACAGACTCTAAATACTATCTCCATACTACGGATCTCTCCTGAATCAAAATACTATCTCAATATTTAATTCTACAGACTCTAAATACTGTCTCCATACTGGGAAAGTCTGCTGAATCTAAATACTGTCTCAATATTTAAATCTACAGGCTATAAATACTGTCTCCATACTGGCAAACTCTCCTGAATCTAAATACTTTCTCGATATTTAATTCTACAGACTCTAAATACTATCTCCATACTGGAAAACACTCCTGAATCTAAATACTGTCTCAATATTTAATTCTACAGACCCTAAATACTGTCTCCATACTGAGAAACTCTCCAGAATACAAATACTGTCTTGATATTTATTTCTACAGGCTCTAAATACTCTGTTTATATACTAGGAAACGCTCCTGAATCTAAATACTGTCTCGATATTTAACTCTACAAACTCTAAATACTGTATCCATAATGAGAAACTCTCCTGAATCTAAATACTGTCTTGATATTTAATTCTACACGCTCTAAATACTGTCATCATAAAGGGAAACTGCCCTGAATCTAAATGCTGTCTCGATATTTAATTTTAGAGACTCTTAATACTGTCTCCATACTGGGAAACGCTCCTGAATCTAAATACTGTCTCAATATTTAATTCTACAGCCTCTAAATACTGTCTCCATACTGGGAATCTCTCCAGAATCTAAATACTCTCTCGTTATTTAATTCTACAGACTTTAAATACTGTCTGAATACTGGGAAACGCTCCTGAATCTAAATACTGTCTCGATATATAATTCTACAGGCTCTAAATACTGTCTCCATACTGGAAATCTCTACTGAATCTAAATACTGTCCCAAAACTTAATTCTACAGACTCTAAATACTGTTTCATTACTAGAAAACTCTCCTGAATCTAAATACTGTCTCGATATTTAATTCTATAGACTCTAAATACTGTTTCCATACTAGCAAACTCTCCTGAATCTAAATACTGTCTTGATATTTATTTCTACAGGCTCTAAATACTGTCTCCATAATAGGAAACTCACCAGAATCTAAATACTGTCTTCATATTTAATTCTACAAATTCTAAAAACTGTCATCATGAAGGGAAATTGCCCTGAATCTAAATACTGTCTCGATATTTAACTCTACAAACTCTAAATACTTGATTCAATATTAGGAAACTCTCCTGAATCTAAATACTGTTTCGATATTGAATTCTAAACACTCTAAATACTTTCTCCATACTGGAAAACTCTCCTGAATCTAAATACTGTCTCAATATTTCATTCTAAAGACTCTAAATACTGTCTCCATACTGGGAAACTCTCCTGAATCTAAATACTGTCTCAATATTTAATTCTACAGATGCTAAATACTATCTCCATACTGGGAAACTCTCCAGAATACAAACACTGTCTCGATATTTATTTCTACAGGCTCTAAATACTCTATTTATACTAGGAAACGCTCCTGAATCTAAATACTGTCTCGATATTTAACTCTACAGACTCTAAATACTTTCTCCCTACTGGGAAACTCTCCTGAATCTAAATACTGTCTCGATATTTAATTCTACAGACTCTAAATACTGTCTCCATACTGGGAAACTCTCCTGAATCTAAATACTGTCTCGTTATTTAATTGTACAGACTCTAAATACCGTCTCCATACTGGAAAACTTTCCTGAATCTAAATACTGTCTCGATATTTAATTCTACAGACTCTAAATACTGTCACCATACTGGAAAACTCTCCAGAATACAAATACTGTCTCGATATTTAACTCTACAGACTCTAAATACTGTCTCCATACTAGGAAACTCACCAAAATCTAAATACTGTCTTGATATTTAATTATACACATTCCAAACACTATCATCATGAAGGGAAACTGCCCTGAATCTAAATACTGTCTCGATATATAATTCTACAGGCTCTAAATACTGTCTCCATACTGGAAATCTCTCCTGAATCTAAATACTGCCTCGATATTTGATTCTACAGGCTCTAAATACTGTTTCACTACTAGGAAACTCTCCTGAATCTAAATACTGTCTCGATATATAATTCTACAGACTCTAAATACTGTCTACAATTTGGGAAACTCTCCCAAATCGAAATACTGTCTCGATATTTAATTCTACAGGCTCAAAATACTGTCTCCATACTGGGAAACTCTCCTAAATCTAAATACTGTCTCAATATCTAATTCTACAGACTCTAAATACTTTCTCCATACTGGCAAACTCTCCAGAATCTAAATACTGTCTCAATATTTAATTCTACAGGCTCTAAATACCGTTTCCATACTGGTAAACTCCCCTGGCTCTAAATACTGTCTCGATATTTTATTCTACAAACTCTAAATACTGTCTACAATTTGGGAAACTCTCCCAGATATAAATCCTGTCTCGATATTTAATTCTACAGACTCTAAATACTATCTCCATACTGGTAAACTCTCCTGAATCTAAATACTGTCTCGATATATAATTCTACAGACTCTAAATACTGTCTACAATTTGTGAAACTCTCCTAAATATAAATACTGTCTCGATATTTAATTCTACAGGCTTTAAATACTGTCTTCATACTGGGAATCTCTCCTGAATTAAATACTGTCTCGATATATAATTCTACAGACTCTAAATCCTGTCTTCATACTGGGAAACTTGCCTGAATCTAAATAATGTCTTGATATTTAATTCTACAGGCTCTAAATACTGTCTCCATACTGGTAAACTCCCTTGAATCTAAATACTGTCTTGATATTTAATTGTACAGACTCTCAATACTCCCTCCATACTGGGAAATTCTCCTGAATCTAAATACTGTCTCAATATTTAATTCAACAGACCCTAAATACTGTCTCCATACTGGGAAACTCTTCGGAATACAAATAATGTCTCAATATTTATTTCTACAGGCTCCAAATACTCTGTTTATACTAGAAAATGCTACTGAATCTAAATACTGTCTCGATATTTAATTCTACAGACTCTAAATACTTTCTCCATACTGGAAAACTCTCCTGAATCTAAATACTGTCTCAATATTTAATTCTACAGACTCTAAATACTGTCTTCATACTAGAAAACTCACCAGAATCTAAATACTGTCTCAATATTTAATTCTACAGACTCTAAATACTGTCTCCATACTGGTAAACTCCCTTGAATCTAAATACTGTATTAATATTTAATTGTACAGACACTCAATACTCCCTCCATACTGGGAAATTCTCCTGAATCTAAATACTGTCTCGATATTTAATTCTACAGACTCTAAATACTGTCTCCATACTAGCAAACTCTCCTGAATCTAAATACTGTCTCGTTATTTAATTCTACAGACTATAAATAATGTCTCCATACTGGGAAACTCTAATGAATCTAAATAATGTCTCGTTATTTAATTCTACAGACTATAAATACTGTCTCCATACTGGGAAACTCTCCTGAATCTAAATACTGTCTAGTTATTTAATTCTACAGACTATAAATACTGTCTCCATACTGGAAAACTCTCCAGAATCTAAATACTGTCTCGATATTTTATTCCACAGACTCTAAATTCTGTCTCCATACTGGGAAACTCTCCTGAATCTAAATACTATTTCGATATTTCATTCGACAGGCTCTAAATATTGTCTCCATACTAGAAAACTTTCCTGAATCTAAATACTGTCTCGATATTTAATTCTACAGACTCTAAATACTGTCTCCATACTAGGAAACTCTCCTGAATCTAAATACTATTTCGATATTTCATTCGACAGGCTCTAAATACTGTCTCCATACTAGAAAACTTTCCTGAATCTAAATACTTTCTCGACATTTAATTCTACAGACTCCAAATACTGTCTCTATACTGGAAAACTCCCCTGAATCTAAATACTGTTAACAATTTGGGAAACTCTCCCAAATCGAAATACCGTCTCGATATTTAATTCTACAGGCTCTAAATACTGTCTCCATACTGGGAAATGCTCCTGAATCTAAATACTGTCTTCATATTTAATTCTACAGGCTCTAAATACTGTCTCCATACTGGAAAACTCTCCTGAATCTAAATACTGCCTCAACGTTCAATTCTACAGACTCTAAATACCGCTTACAATTTGGGAAACTCTCCTAAACATAAATTCTGTCTCAATATTTAATTCTACAGACTCTAAATACTATCTCCATACTACAGATCTCTCCTGAATCAAAATACTATCTCAATATTTAATTCTACAGACTCTAAATACTGTCTCCATACTGGGAAAGTCTGCTGAATCTAAATACTGTCTCAATATTTAAATCTACAGGCTATAAATACTGTCTCCATACTGGCAAACTCTCCTGAATCTAAATACTTTCTCGATATTTAATTCTACAGACTCTAAATACTATCTCCATACTGGAAAACACTCCTGAATCTAAATACTGTCTCAATATTTAATTCTACAGACCCTAAATACTGTCTCCATACTGGGAAACTCTCCAGAATACAAATACTGTCTCGATATTTATTTCTACAGGCTCTAAATACTCTGTTTATATACTAGGAAACGCTCCTGAATCTAAATACTGTCTCGATATTTAAATCTACAAACTCTAAATACTGTATCCATAATGAGAAACTCTCCTGAATCTAAATACTGTCTTGATATTTAATTCTACACGCTCTAAATACTGTCATCATAAAGGGAAACTGCCCTAAATCTAAATGCTGTCTCGATATTTAATTTTAGAGACTCTTAATACTGTCTCCATACTGGGAAACGCTCCTGAATCTAAATACTGTCTCAATATTTAATTCTACAGCCTCTAAATACTGTCTCCATACTGGGAATCTCTCCAGAATCTAAATACTCTCTCGTTATTTAATTCTACAGACTTTAAATACTGTCTGAATACTGGGAAACGCTCCTGAATCTAAATACTGTCTCGATATATAATTCTACAGGCTCTAAATACTGTCTCCATACTGGAAATCTCTACTGAATCTAAATACTGTCCCAAAACTTAATTATACAGACTCTAAATACTGTTTCATTACTAGAAAACTCTCCTGAATCTAAATACTGTCTCGATATTTAATTCTATAGACTCTAAATACTGTTTCCATACTAGCAAACTCTCCTGAATCTAAATACTGTCTTGATATTTATTTCTACAGGCTCTAAATACTGTCTCCATAATAGGAAACTCACCAGAATCTAAATACTGTCTTCATATTTAATTCTACAAATTCTAAAAACTGTCATCATGAAGGGAAATTGCCCTGAATCTAAATACTGTCTCGATATTTAACTCTACAAACTCTAAATACTTGATTCAATATTAGGAAACTCTCCTGAATCTAAATACTGTTTCGATATTGAATTCTAAACACTCTAAATACTTTCTCCATACTGGAAAACTCTCCTGAATCTAAATACTGTCTCAATATTTCATTCTACAGACTCTAAATACTGTCTCCATACTGGGAAACTCTCCTGAATCTAAATACTGTCTCAATATTTAATTCTACAGATGCTAAATACTATCTCCATACTGGGAAACTCTCCAGAATACAAACACTGTCTCGATATTTATTTCTACAGGCTCTAAATACTTTATTTATACTAGGAAACGCTCCTGAATCTAAATACTGTCTCGATATTTAACTCTACAGACTCTAAATACTTTCTCCCTACTGGGAAACTCTCCTGAATCTAAATACTGTCTCGATATTTAATTCTACAGACTCTAAATACTGTCTCCATACTGGGAAACTCTCCTGAATCTAAATACTGTCTCGTTATTTAATTGTACAGACTCTAAATACCGTCTCCATACTGGAAAACTTTCCTGAATCTAAATACTGTCTCGATATTTAATTCTACAGACTCTAAATACTGTCACCATACTGGAAAACTCTCCAGAATACAAATACTGTCTCGATATTTAACTCTACAGACTCTAAATACTGTCTCCATACTAGGAAACTCACCAAAATCTAAATACTGTCTTGATATTTAATTATACACATTCCAAACACTATCATCATGAAGGGAAACTGCCCTGAATCTAAATACTGTCTCGATATATAATTCTACAGGCTCTAAATACTGTCTCCATACTGGAAATCTCTCCTGAATCTAAATACTGCCTCGATATTTGATTCTACAGGCTCTAAATACTGTTTCACTACTAGGAAACTCTCCTGAATCTAAATACTGTCTCGATATATAATTCTACAGACTCTAAATACTGTCTACAATTTGGGAAACTCTCCCAAATCGAAATACTGTCTCGATATTTAATTCTACAGGCTCTAAATACTGTCTCCATACTGGAAAACGCTCCTGAATCTAAATACTGTCTTCATATTTAATTCTACAGACTCTAAATACTGTCTACATACTGGCAAACTCTCCTGAATCTAAATACTGTCTCAATATTTAATTCAACAGACCCTAAATACTGTCTCCATACTGGGAAACTCACCAGAATAGAAATACTGTCTCAATATTTATTTCCACAGGCTCTAAATACTCTTTTTATACTAGGAAACACTCCTGAATCTAAATACTGTCTCCATATTTAACTCTAAAGACGCTAAATACTTTCTCCATACTGGAAAACTCTCCTGAATCTAAATACTGTCTCGATATTTAATTCCACAGGCTCTAAATACTCTCTCCATACTAGGAAACTCTCCTGAATCTAAATACTGTCTCGATATTTATTTCTACAGATTTCAAATACTGTCTCCATACCGGGAATCTCTCCTGAATCTAAATACTGACGCAACATTTATTCTACAGGCTCTAAATACTGTCTTCAACTTGGGAAAATCTACCAAATATAACTACTGTCTCGATATTTAATTCTACAGACTCTAAATACTGTCTCCATACTGGAAAACTCTCCTGAATCTAAATACTGTCTCGATATTTAATTCTACAGACTCTAAATACTGTCTCCATACTGGAAAAATCTCCTGAATCTAAATACCGTCTCAATATTTAATTCTACAGGCTCTAAATACTCTCTCCATACTGGAAAACTCCCCTGAATCTAAATACTATCTCGATATTTAATTCTACAGACTCTAAATACTCTGTTTATACTAGGAAACGATATTGAATCTAAATACTGTCTTGATATTTAACTCTACAGACTCTAAATACTTTCTCTATAATGGGAAACTCTCCTGAATCTAAATACTGTCTCGATATTTAATTCTAAAGTCTCTAAATACTGTCTCCATACTGGGAAACGTTCCCGAATCTAAATACTGTCTCGATATTTAATTGTACAGATTCTAAATACTCTCTCCATACTTTTAAACTCTCATGAATCTAAATACTGTCTCGATATTTAATTCTACAGACTCTAAATACTGTCTCCATACTGGAAAACTCTCCAGAATACAAATACTGTCTCGATATTTAACTCTACAGATTCTAAATACTGTCTCCATACTAGGAAACTCACCAACATCTAAATACTGTCTTGATATTTAATTCTACACATTCTAAAAACTGTCATCATGAAGTGAAACTGCCCTGAATCTAAATACTGTCTTGATATATAATTCTACAGGCTCTAAATACTGTCTCCATACTGGAAATCTCTCCTGAATCTAAATACTGTCTCGATATTTGATTCTACAGGCTCTAAATACTGTTTCAATACTAGAAACCCTCCTGAATCTAAATACTGTCTCCATATTTAATTCTATAGACTCTAAATATTGTCTCCATACTGGCAAACTCTCCTGAATCTAAATACTGTCTCGATATTGAATTCTAAACTCTCTAAATACTGTCTACAATTTGGGACACTCTCCCAAATCGAAATACTGTCTCGATATTTAATTCTACAGGCTCTAAATGCTGTCTCCATACTGGAAAACGCTCCTGAATCTAAATACTGTCTTCATATTTAATTCTACAGACTCTAAATACTGTCTACATACTGGCAAACTCTCCTTAATCTAAATACTGTCTCAATATTTAATTCAACAGACCCTAAATACCGTCTCCATACTGGGAAACTCACCAGAATAGAAATACTGTCTCAATATTTATTTCCACAGGCTCTAAATACTCTTTTTATACTAGGAAACACTCCTGAATCTCAATACTGTCTCCATATTTAACTCTAAAGACTCTAAATACTTTCTCCATACTGGAAAACTCTCCTGAATCTAAATACCGTCTCGATATTTAATTCTACGGGCTCTAAATACTCTCAGAATACTAGGAAACTCTCCTGAATCTAAATACCGTCTCGATATTAAATTCTACAGACTCTAAATACTGTCTCCATACCGGGAATCTCTCCTGAATCTAAATACTGACGCAATATTTTATTCTACAGGCTCTAAATACTGTCTACAACTTGGGAAAATCTCCCAAATATAAATACTGTCTCGATATTTAATTCTACAGACTCTAAATACTGTCTCCATACTGGAAAAATCTCCTGAATCTAAATACCGTCTCAATATTTAATTCTATAGGCTCTAAAAACTCTCTCCATACTGGAAAACTCACCTGAATCTAAATATTATCTCGATATTTCATTCTACATACTCTAAATACTGTCTCGAAATTTAATTCTACAGACCATAAATACTCTCTCAATACTAGGAAACTCTTCTGAATCTAAATACTGTCTCCATATTTAACTATACAGACTCTAAATACTTTCTCCATACTGGTAAACTCTCCTGAATCTAAATACTGTCTCAATATTTAATTCTACATACTATAAATACTTCCTCTATACTGGGAAACTCTCCTGAATCTAAATACTGTCTCGATTTTTTTATTCTACAGACACTAAATACTCTCCATACTGCGAAACTCTCCTGACTCTAAATACTATCTCGACATTTAATTCTACATACTCTAAATACTGTCTTGATATTTCATTCTACAGACCCTAAATACTCTCTCCATACTAGGAAACTCACCAGAATCTAAATACTAAATATTTAATTCTACACATTTTAAAAACTGTCATCATAAAGGGAAACTTCCCTGAATCTAAATACTGTCTCGTTATTTAATTCCACAGGCTCAAAATACTGTCTCCATACTGGAAATCTCTCCTGAATCTAAATACTGTCTCGATATTTAATTGTACAGACTCTAAATACTGTCTCCATACTAGGAAACTCTCCTGAATCTAAATACTGTCTCGATATTTAATTCTACAGGCTCTAAATATTGTCTACATACTGGCAAACTCTCCTGAATCTAAATACTGTCTCAATATTTAATTCTACAGACTCTAAATACTTTCTACAATTTGGGAAACTCTCCCAAATCGAAATACTGTCTCGATATTTAATTCTACAGGCTTTAAATCCTGTCTCCATACTGGTAAACTCCCTTGAATCTAAAAACTGTCTTGATATTTAATTGTAGAGACTCTCAATACTCTCTCCATACTGGGAAATTCTCCTGAATCTAAAAACTATCTCAATATTTAATTCAAGAGACCCTAAATACTGTCTCCATACTGGGAAACTCTCAGAATACAAATACTGTCTCAATATTTATTTCTACAGGCTCTAAATACTCTGTCTATCATAGGAAACACTCCTGAATCTAAATACTGTCTCCATATTTAACTCTATAGACTCTAAATACTTTCTCCATACTGGTAAACTCTCCTGAATCTAAATACTGTCTCGATATTTAATTCTACAGACTCTAAATACAGTCCCCATACCGGGAATCTCACCTGAACCGAAATACTGTCACAATATTTAATTCTACAGACTCTAAATATAGTCTCCATACTGGTAAACTCCCCTGACTCTAAACACTGTCTCGATATTTAATTCTACAGACTCTAAATACTGTCTACAATTTGGGAAAGTCTCCCAAATATAAAAACTGTCTCGATATTTAATTCTACAGACTCTAAATACTGTCTCATTACTAGAAAACTCCCCTGAATCTAAATACTGTCTTGATATTCAATTCCACAGACTATAAATACTCTCTCCATACTGGGAAACTCTCCTGAATCTAAATACTGTCTCGATATTTAATTCTACAGGCTCTAAATACTGTCTCCAGACTGGAAAACTTCCTTAAATCTAAATACTGTCTTCATATTTAATTCTACAGACTCTAAATACTGTCTCCATACTGGTAAACTTCCTTGAATCTAAATACTGTATTGATATTTAATTGTACAGACTCTCAATACTCTCTCCATACTGGGAAATTCTCCTGAATCTAAATACTATCTCAATATTTTATTCAAAACACCCTAAATACTGTCTCCATACTGGGAAACTCTCCAGAATACAAACACTGTCTCGATATTTATTTCTACAGGCTATAAATACTCTGTTTATACTAGGAAACGCTCCTGAATCTAAATACTATCTCCATATTTAACTCTACAGACTCTAAATACTTTCTCCATACTGATAAACTCTCCTGAATCTAAATACTGTCTTGATATTTAATTCTACAGACTCTAAATACTGTCTCTATACTGGGAATCACTCCTGAATCTAAATACTGTCGCAATATTTAATTCTACAGACTCTAAATACAGTCTCCATACTGGTAAACTCCCCTGACTCTAAACACTGTCTCGATATTTAATTCTACAGACTCTAAATACTGTCTACTATTTGGGAAACTCTCCCAAATATAAATACTGTCTCAATATTTAATTCTACAAGCTCAAAATACTGTTTCCATACTAGGAAACTCTCCTAAATCTAAACACTGTCTCGATATTTAATTCTACAGGCTCTAAATATTGTCTCCATACTAGAAAACTCTCCTGAATCTAAATACTGTCTTGATATTTAATTCTACAGACTCTAAATACTGTCTCCATACTGGTGATCTCTCATGAATCGAAATACTGTCTCGATATTTAATTCTACAGACTCTAAATACTGTCTTCATGCAGGGAAACTGCCCTGAATATAAATACTGTCTCGTTATTTAATTTCACGGACTATATATACTGTCTCCATACTGGGACACACTCCTGAATCTAAATACTGTCTTCATAATTAATTCTACAGACTCTAAATACTTCCTCTATACTGGGAAAGTCTCCTGAATCTAAATACTGTCTTGATTTTTTTATTCTACAGACACTAAATACTCTACATACTGGGAAACTCTCCTGACTCTAAATACTATCTCGATATTTAATTCTACATACTCTAAATACTATCTCGATATTTAATTCTAAAGACTCTAAATACTGTCTACAATTTGGGAAACTCTTCAAAATAGAAATACTGTCTCAATATTAAATTCTACAGGCTTTATATACTGTCTCCATACTGGAAAACTCTCCTCAATCTAAATACTGCCTCAATATTTAATTCTACAGATGCTAAATACTGTCTCCATACTGGGAAACTCTCCAGAATACAAATACTGTCTCGATATTTATTTCTATAGGCTCTAAATACGCTGTTTATACCAGGAAATGCTCTTGAATCTAGATACTGTCTCGATATTTAACTCTAAAGGTTCGAAATACTTTCTCTATACTGGTAAACTCTCCTGACTCTAAATACTGTCTCGATATTTAATTCTAAAGACTCTAAATACTGTCTACAATTTGGGAAACTCTCCCAAATATAAACACTGTCTCGACATTTAATTCTACAGGCTCTAAATACTGTCTTCATACTGAGAATATCTCCTGAATCTAAATACTGTCTCGAAATTTCACTCTACAGACTCTAAATACTTTCTACAATTTGGAAACTCTCCCAAATCGAAATACTGTCTCGATATTTTATTCCACAGACTCTAAATTCTGTCTCCATACTGGGAAACTCTCCTGAATCTAAATATTGTCTCGATATTTCATTCGACAGGCTCTAAATACTGTCTCCATACTAGGAAACTCTCCTGAATCTAAATACTGTCTCGATATTTAATTCTACAGACTCTAAATACTGTCTCCTTACTGAAAAACTCCCCTGAATCTAAATACTGTCTCGATATTTAATTCTAGAGACTCTAAATACTGTCTACAATTTGGGAAACTCTCCCAAATCGAAAAACCGCCTCGATATTTAATTCTACAGGCTCGAAATATTGTCTCCATACTGGGAAACGCTCCTGAACCTAAATACTGTCTTCATATTTAATTCTAAAGGCTCCAAATACTGTCTCCATACTGGAAAACTCTCCTGAATCTAAATACTGCCTCAATATTTAATTCTACAGACTCTAAATACTGTCTCCATACTGGTAAACTTCCTTGAATCTAAATACTGTCTTGATATTTAATTGTACAGACTCTCAATACTCTCTCCATACTGTGAAATTCTCCTGAATCTAAAAACTATCTCAATATTTAATTCAAGAGACCCTAAATACTGTCTCCATACTGGGAAACTCTCAAGAATACAAATACTGTCTCGATATTTATTTCTACAGGCTCTAAATACTCTGTTTATACTAGGAAACGCTCCTGAATCTAAATACTGTCTCCATATTTAGCTCTGCAGCCTCTAAATACTTTCTCCATACTGGTAAACTCTCCTGAATCTAAATACTGTCTCTATATTTAATTCAACAGACTCTAAATACTGTCTCCATACTGGTAAACTTCCTTGAATCTAAATACTGTCTTGATATTTAATTGTACAGACTCTCAATACTCTCTCCATACTGTGAAATTCTCCTGAATCTAAAAACTATCTCAATATTTAATTCAAGAGACCCTAAATACTGTCTCCATACTGGGAAACTCTCAAGAATACAAATACTGTCTCGATATTTATTTCTACAGGCTCTAAATACTCTGTTTATACTAGGAAACGCTCCTGAATCTAAATACTGTCTCCATATTTAGCTCTACAGCCTCTAAATACTTTCTCCATACTGGTAAACTCTCCTGAATCTAAATACTGTCTCTATATTTAATTCAACAGACTCTAAATACTTTCTCCATACTGGTAAACTCTCCTGAATCTAAATACTGTCTCTATATTTAATTCTACAGACTCTAAATACTTCCACTATACTGGGAAACTCTCCTGAATCTAAATACTGTCTCGATTTTTTTATTCTACAGACACTAAATACTCTCCATACTGGGAAACTCTCCCGACTCTAAATACTATCTCGATATATAATTCTACATACTTTAAATACTGTCTCGATATTTAATTCTACAGACTCTAAATACTGTCTCCTTACTGAAAAACTCCCCTGAATCTAAATACTGTCTCGATATTTAATTCTAGAGACTCTAAATACTGTCTACAATTTGGGAAACTCTCCCAAATCGAAATACCGCCTCGATATTTAATTCTACAGGCTCGAAATATTGTCTCCATACTGGGAAACGCTCCTGAACCTAAATACTGTCTTCATATTTAATTCTAAAGGCTCCAAATACTGTCTCCATACTGGAAAACTCTCCTGAATCTAAATACTGCCTCAATATTTAATTCTACAGACTCTAAATACTGTCTCCATACTGGTAAACTTCCTTGAATCTAAATACTGTCTTGATATTTAATTGTACAGACTCTCAATACTCTCTCCATACTGTGAAATTCTCCTGAATCTAAATACTATCTCAATATTTAATTCAAGAGACCCTAAATACTGTCTCCATACTGGGAAACTCTCAAGAATACAAATACTGTCTCGATATTTATTTCTACAGGCTCTAAATACTCTGTTTATACTAGGAAACGCTCCTGAATCTAAATACTGTCTCCATATTTAGCTCTACAGCCTCTAAATACTTTCTCCATACTGGTAAACTCTCCTGAATCTAAATACTGTCTCTATATTTAATTCAACAGACTCTAAATACTTTCTCCATACTGGTAAACTCTCCTGAATCTAAATACTGTCTCTATATTTAATTCTACAGACTCTAAATACTTCCACTATACTGGGAAACTCTCCTGAATCTAAATACTGTCTCGATTTTTTTATTCTACAGACACTAAATACTCTCCATACTGGGAAACTCTCCCGACTCTAAATACTATCTCGATATATAATTCTACATACTTTAAATACTGTCTCGATATTTAATTCTACAGACTCTAAATACTTTCTACAATTTGGGAAACTCCTGAATCTAAATACTGTCTCAATATTTAATTTTACAGGCTCTAAATAATGTCTCCATACTGGAAAACGCTCCTGAATCTAAATACTGTCTTCATAATTAATTCTACAGGCTCTAAATGCTGTCTCCATACTGGAAAACTCTCCTCAATCTAAATTCTGCCTCAATATTTAATTCTACAGATGCTAAATACTGTCACCATACTGGGAAACTCTCCAGAATACAAATACTGTCTCGATATTTATTTCTACAGGCTCTAAATACTCTGTTTATACTAGGAAAAGCTCCTGAATCTAAATACTGTCTCGATACTTAACTCTAAAGGCTCTAAATACTTTCTCCATACTGGTAAACTCCCCTGACTCCAAATACTGTCTTGATATTTAATTCTACAGACTCTAAATACTGTCTACAATTTGAGAAACTATCCCAATAAACAATAAACAATGTCTCGACATTTAATTTTACAGGCTCTAAATACTGTCTACATACTTGGAATATCTCCAGAATCTAAATACTGTCTCTATATTTTATTCTACAGACTCTAAATACTTTCTCCATACTGGGAAACTCTCCTGACTCTAAATACCATCTCGATATTTAATTCTACATACTCTAAATACTATCTCGATATTTAATTCTAAAGACTCTAAATACTGTCTACAATTTGGGAAACTCTTCAAAATAGAAAAACTGTCTCAATATTAAATTCTACAGGCTCTATATACTGTCTCCATACTGGAAAACTCTCCTTAATCTAAATACTGCCTCAATATTTAATTTTACAGATGCTAAATACTGTCTCCATACTGGGAAACTCTCCAGAATACTAATACTGTCTCGATATTTAATTCTACAGGCTCTAAATACTCTGTTTATACTAGGAAATGCTCCTGAATCTAAATACTGTCTCGATATTTAACTCTAAAGGCTCTAAATACTTTCTCCATACTGGTAAACTCCCCTGACTCCAAATACTGTCTTGATATTTAATTCTACAGACTCTAAATACTGTCTACAATTTGAGAAACAATCCCAAATATAAACAATGTCTCGACATTTAATTTTACAGGCTCTAAATACTGTCTACATACTGGGAATATCTCCTGAATCTAAATACTGTCTCTATATTTTATTCTAGAGACTCTAAATACTGCCTCCATACTGGTAAACTCTCCTGACTCTAAATACTATCTCAATATTTAATTCTACAGACTCTAAATACTGTCTCCATACTGGGAAACTCACCAGAATCTAAATACTGTCTTGATATTTAATTCCACAGGCTCTAAATACTGTCTTCATACAGGGAAACTGCCCTGAATTTAAATACTGTCTCGTTATTTAATTCTACACACTCTATATAAGGTCTCCATACTGGGACACACTCCTGAATCTAAATACTGTCTCAATATTTAATTCAACAGGCTCTAAATACTCTGTTTATACTAGGAAACGCTCCTGAATCTAAATACTGTCTCCATATTTAACTCTACGGCCTCTAAATACTTTCTCCATACTGGTAAACTCTCCTGAATCTAAATACTGTCTCGATATTTAATTCTACAGACTCTAAATACTTCCTCTATACTGGGAAAGTCTCCTGAATCTAAATACTGTCTTGATTTTTTTATTCTACAGACACTAAATACTCTCTTCATACTGGGAAACTCTCCTGACTCTAAATACCATCTCGATATTTAATTCTACATACTCTAAATACTATCTCGATATTTAATTCTAAAGACTCTAAATACTGTCTACAATTTGGGAAACTCTTCAAAATAGAAAAACTGTCTCAATATTAAATTCTACAGGCTCTATATACTGTCTCCATACTGGAAAACTCTCCTCAATCTAAATACTGCCTCAATATTTAATTTTACAGATGCTAAATACTGTCTCCATACTGGGAAACTCTCCAGAATACTAATACTGTCTCGATATTTAATTCTACAGGCTCTAAATACTCTGTTTATACTAGAAAATGCTCCTGAATCTAAATATTGTTTCGATATTTAACTCTAAAGCCTCTAAATACTTTCTCCATGTTGGTAAACTCCCCTGACTCTAAAAACTGTCTCGATATTTAATTCTACAGACTCTAAATACTATCTACAATTTGGGAAACTCTCCCAAATATAAACACTGTCTCGACATTTAATTCTACAGTCTCTAAATACTGTCTTCATCCTGGGAATATCTCCTGAATCTAAATACTGTCTCAATATTACATTCTACAGACTCTAAATACTGTCTCCATACTGGGAAACTCTCCTGAATCTAAATACTCTCTCAATATTTAATTCTACAGGCTCTAAATACTCTGTTTATACTAGGAAATTCTCCTGAATCTAAATACTGTCTCGATATTTAACTTTAAAGGCTCTAAATACTTTCTCCATACTGGTAAACTCCCCTGACACTAAATACTGTCTCGATATTTAATTCTACAGACTATAAATACTGTCTCCATACTAGGAAACTCGCCTGAATCTAAATACTGTCTTGATATTTAATTCTACAGGCTCTAAATATTCCCTTCATACAAGGAAACTGCCCCAAATCTAAATACTGTCTCGATATTTAATTCCAAAGACTCTAAATACTGTCTTCATACTGGTAAATTCTCCTGAATCTAAATACTGTCTCAATATTTAATTCTACAGACTCTAAATACCGTCTCCATACTGGAAAACTTTCCTGAATCTAAATACTGTCTCAATATTTAATTCTACAGACTCTAAATACTGTCTCCATACTGGGAAACTCTCCAGAATACAAATACTGTCTCAATATTTATTTCTACAGGCTCAAAATACTCTGTTTATACTAGGAAACGCTACTGAATCTAAATACTGTCTCCATATTTAATTCTACAGACTCTAAATACTGTCTCCATACTGGGAAACTCTCAAGAATACTAATACTGTCTCGATATTTATTTCTACAAGCTCTAAATACTCTGTTTATACTAGGAAATTCTCCTGAATCTAAATACTGTCTCGATATTTAACTTTAAAGGCTCTAAATACTTTCTCCATGCTTTTAAACTCTCCTGACTCTAAATACTGTCTCGATATTTAATTCTACAGACTCTAAATACTGTCTACAATTTGGGAAACTCTCCCAAATATAAACAGTCTCGACATTTAATTCTACAGGCTCTAAATACTGTCTTCATACTGGGAATATCTCCTGAATCTAAATACTGTCTCGATATATAATTCTACAGACTCTAAATACTGTCTCCATATTGGGAAACTCTAATGAATCTAAATACTGTCTCCATATTTAATTCTACAGGCTATAAATACTGTCTCCATACTGTCAAACTCTCCTGAATCTAAATACTGTCTAGATATTTTATTCCACAGACTCTAAATACTGTCTCCATACTAGGAAACTCTACTGAATTTAAGTACTATTTTGATATTTAATTATACATGCTCTAAAAATTGTCTTCATACAGATAAACTGCCCTGAATCTTAATAATGTCTCGATACCTAATTCTACAGACTCTAAATACTGTCTCCATACTGGGAAACACTCCTGAATCTAAATACTGTCTCGATATTTAATTCTACACACTCTAAATACTGTCTCCGTACTGGGAAACTCTACTGAATCTAAATACTGTCTTCATATTTAATTCTACAGGCTCTAAATACTGTCTCCATACTGGAAAACTCTCCTGAATCTAAATACTGCCTCAACGTTTAATTCTACAGACTCTAAATACCGCTTACAATTTGGGAAACTCTCCTAAATATAAATTCTGTCTCGATATTTAATTCTACAGACTCTAAATACTGTCTCCATACTACGGATCTCTCCTGAATCAAAATACTATCTCAATATTTAATTCTACAGACTCTAAATACTGTCTCCATACTGGGAAAGGCTCCTGAATCTAAATACTGTCTTCATATTTAATTGTAGAGACTCTAAATACTTCCTCTATACTGGGAAAGTCTCCTGAATCTAAATACTGTCTCGATATTTAAGTCTACATAATCTAAATACTGTCTCCATATTTAATTTTACAGACCCTAAATACTCTCTTCATACTGGGAAACTCTCCTGAATCTAAATACTGTCTCGATATTTAATTCTACACGCGCAAAATACTGTCATCATCAACAGAAACTGCCCTGAATCTAAATACTGTCTCGATATTTAATTCTACAGACTCTAAATACTGTCTCCATACTGGGGAATTCTCCTGAATCTAAATACTGTCTCCATATTTAATTCTACAGACTCTAAATCCTGTCTCCATACTAGGAAACTCTACTGAATCTAACTAATGTCTCAATATTTAATTCTACAGACTCTAAATACTGTCTCCATACTGGGGAAACTCTCCTGAATCTAAACACTGTCTTGATATTTAATTCTACAGACTCTAAATGCTGTCTCCATACTAGGAAATTCTCCAGAATCAAAGTACTGTCTCCATATTTAATTGTACAGACTCTCAATATTCTCTTCATACTGGGAAACTCTCCTGAATCTAAATACTGTCTCAATATTTAATTTTACAGACTCTAAATACTTTTTACATGCAGGGAAACTATCCTGATTCTAAATACTATCTTGATATTTAATTCTACAGACTCTAAATACTGTCTCCATCCTAGGAATTTCTCCGGAATCTAAATACTGTCTCAATACCTAATTCTAGAGACCCTAAATACTTTCTCCATACTGGGAAACTCTTCTGACTCTAAATACTGTCTCAATATTTAATTCTACAGGCTCTAAATACCCTGTTCATACTAGGAAACGCTTCATAATCTAAATACTGTCTCGACATTTAATTCTACAGGCTCTAAATACTGTCTCCATACTGGGAAACTCTCTTGAATCTAAATACTGTCTCAATATTTAATTCTACAGGCTCTAGATACTGTCTCCATACTAGGAAACTCTCCTGAATCTATATACTGTCTCGATATTTAATTGTACAGACTCTCAATACTCTCTCCATACTTGGAAACTCCCCTGAATCTAAATACTGTCTCGATATTTAATTCTACAGACTCTAAATACTGTCTCCATACTGGAAAACTCTTCTGAATCTAAGTACTCTCTCAATATTTAATTCTACAGACTCTAAATACTGTCTCCATACTGGTAAACGCGCCTGAATCTAAATACTGTCTCGATATTTAATTCTACAGGCTCGAAATACTGTCTCCATACTGGAAACTCTCCTGAATCTAAATACTGTCTCAATATTTAATTCTACAGGCTTTAAATACTGTCTCCATACTGGGAAACTCCAATGAATCTAAATACTGTGTCGATATTTAATTCTACAGGCTCTTAATACTGTCTCCATACTGGGAAACTCTCCTGAATCTATATACTGTCTCGATATTTAATTCTACAGGCTCTCAATACTCTTTCCGTACTGGGAAACTCTGCTGAATCTAAATACTGTCTCGATATTTAATTCTACAGACTCTAAATACTGTCTCCATGCAGGGAAACTCTCCTGAATCTTAATACTGTCTTGATATTTAATTCTACAGACTCTAAATACTGTCTCCATACTAGGAAATTCTTCAGAATCTAAATACTGTCTCAATATCTACTTCTACAGACCCTAAATACTGTCTCCATACTGGCAAACTTTCCTGAATCTAAATACTGTCTCAATATTTAATTCTACAGGCTCTAAATACTGCCTCCATACTAGGAAACTCTCCTGAATCTAAATACTGTCTCGGTATTTAATTCTACAGACTCTAAATACTTTCTCAGTACAGTAATTTACAGACTCGAATTACTGCCTCCATACTAGGAATATCTCCTGAATCTAACCTGTCCCTTTTTATAAGATCCTTTAAGTCCACTTAACACCTTTTCTTGCACCTGGGACACATCATTTTCAGGGTTTAAGACAAAGATACTGCAATACCTTGCTTCTTCTTGGATCACATTTGCAAAAACAGGAATTATTCATATACACCTTTGATGTTTTTTTTGTTTTCTTGTTGTTTTTGTTTTTTTTTTGTTTTTTTTTTTGTTTTTTTGTTTTTTTTTTTGGTTTTTTTTTTGTTTTTTTGTTTTTTTTTTTTGTTTTTTTTTTTTTTTGCATATGAAAAAACATAAGTAATCAAAGATTACATAGCTCACCTCAACAAAAGTTATAGTTAAGTAATGCAGTCACGTAAAAAAAGGAAATGGAACAAATTGCATGGATCATCCATGCAACTCCCAATGATCACACTACGTAGAAAACATAGCACATATAAATGTTCCGCACCAAAACTTATACGCGATATGCTAATGTCGATGTCGCAAGTATTACATTAGTCACATACTTAACACATATAAACGCTCCACTCCAAAACTTTAATTCTATACGCTGATGTGGATGTCTCAAGTATAGCATAAGTCACATATTTAACACATGTAAACGCTCCAAAACTTTGTTGAGGTGAGCTCAAAGAAACCCACCACCACTCATGCATAAATACTGACAATGACCAGACGACAAGAAACCACTTACTTCAGACTCTACTTTGGACTGAGGCACTGAGGCGAGGCATATCTTGTGGCAGACGGAGTTTTGTGTGCAGATAAGACTTTCAAACAATAAACTTTGAAAATATAGAGCAAATAAACATGTTAAAATTTGAATACTGAAAATTTCAATAATGAATAAACAATGTTTTATCACCAGTGCATCATCATTTGTATCAAAGAATTACTAAATTAAGCCAAAATTCTAACATTTGCAAAATGTAGCAAAATTAATATTGAAACCAGATATATAAAAAAACCAAAGTATTAATTTACTACCAAGCCAAATGATAAAAATGAATTTAGAATTTATAAAAAAGTCATAACAGAAAATAAGCAAAATATGCAAAAGGTTACTGCTTTGACAGACAAACAAAAAACACAAAACTCCCTAAAAACTCAGAACCAAAATATCAAATGCATCATGGACATCAATGAACAGGTGAGGGGGGGGGGGGGAACCATTAACAATGAAGACATGTTAAAGAGGATAAAGGAAAATGGGAAATAATTATGAGAAAAACATTTTAGAGGGGAGGGAGGAAAATAGGAAATAAGCAAGGCAGATTACTGTTGAGGAACAACATGTTATAAGGGAGGGAGGAAAATGGGAAATAAACAAGACAGGTAAATAATGAGGAAAAACATGTTATAAGGGAGGAAGGAAAATGGGACATAAACAAGAGAAGTTAATAATGAGGAAAAACGTTATAAGGGAAGGAGGAAAATAGGAAATAAACAAGACAGGTAAATAATGAGGAAAACGTGCTATAAGGGAAGGAGGAAAATGGGAAATATACAAGAGAGGTTAATAATGAGGAAAAACATGTTATAAGGGAAGAAGGAAAATGGGAAATAATCAAGACGTTAATAATGAGGAAAAATATGTTATAAGGGAGGGAGGGAAATGGGAAATAAACAAGAGAGGTTAATAATCAGGAAAACATGTCAGAAGAGAGGGAGGGAAATCGGAAATAAGCAAGGCAGGTAAATACTGACAAAAACATGTTTTAAGGGAGGGAGGAAAATAGGAAATAAGAAAGACAGAATATTGATGAGAAAAACATGCTAAGGGAGGGAGGAAAATAGGAATAGACCTGTTAATAAGGAAGTATGAAATGTTAAATTTATGATCCCTACGTCTAAATACCGGTGTGTGAAAAAATATTTAGACACAGGGTTCATAAGTTACAGAGAAGGAAGACGGGTGAATGAAAAATATGTTAAAAAGGTAGAACATGTTAGTAATCAGATAGGAAATAGTTAATAATGGAGGGGGGGTTAACTGAAAATGAGAGACCTGTTAATAGGAAGTATGAAATGTTAAACTCATGAACCCTACGTCTAAATACCGGTGTGTGAAAAAATATTTAGACACAGGGTTCATAAGTTACAGAGAAGGAAGACGGGTGAATGAAAAATATGTTAAAAAGGTAGAACATGTTAGTAAGCAGATAGGAAATGGTTAATAATGGAGGGGGGGGGGTTAACTGAAAATGAGAGACCTGTTAATAGGAAGTATGAAATGTTAAACTCATGAACCCTACGTCTAAATACCGGTGTGTGAAAAAATATTTAGACACAGGGTTCTTAAGTTACAGAGAAGGAAGACAGGTGAATGAAAAATATGTTAAAAAGGTAGAACATGTTAGTAAGCAGAAAGGAAATGGTTAATAATGGAGGGGGGGGGGGGGGGTTAACTGAAAATGAGAGACCTGTTAATAGGAAGTATGAAATGTTAAACTCATGAACCCTACGTCTAAATACCGGTGTGTGAAAAAATATTTAGACACAGGGTTCATAAGTTACAGAGAAGGAAGTCGGGTGAATGAAAAATATGTTAAAAAGGTAGAACATGTTAGTAAGCAGATAGGAAATGGTTAATAATGGAGGGGGGGGTTAACTGAAAATGAGAGACCTGTTAATAGGAAGTATGAAATGTTAAACTCATGAACCCTACGTCTAAATACCGGTGTGTGAAAAAATATTTAGACACAGGGTTCATAAGTTACAGAGAAGGAAGACGGGTGAATGAAAATATGTTAAAAAGGTAGAACATGTTAGTAAGCAGATAGGAAATGGTTAATAATAAACACATGTTAATGAGCAGAGAGAATGGGAAAGAAGCAAGACAGGTTAATAATGAACAGACATGTTAGAAAGGAGGAATAGAGGGAAAAGGGACACCACTCACCATCATCATGATGCCTCCCATCTCCTACTTTCCCACTGGTGGTGGCTTATCCTGGGGAATCACTTCCAGGGAAGGCAAGCATCGAGATGGAAGCCAGGAAGGATGACCTCCAAGAGACTGAGAAGATGGCAATGCCATCTCCCAAGCATGTGCAAAAGCATGATCTCTCTGAGAAGGAGCTATCACAGACTGAGTGGACAGCACTGCCATCCCTTCAGTTTGTTCAAGCTTCATCTCAGGAAGATCAAACACAGGCTTGAGAGCTGGCACTGCAATCTCCTCAGGCTGTTCAAGGTCTTCCAAAGGATTAGCTATCACAGACTGAGTAGATGGCAGTGCCATCTCTTCAGTTTGTTCTAGCTCCTCCTCAGGAAGATCAAGCACAGGCTGGAGAGGTGGCAGTGCCATCTCCTCAGGCTGTTGGAGAGCATCTCCAGCCCCCACCCTCTGCTGCCTGATGGACTTCCGCACCTAGAAGGGAAAAAAAAAGTGTCAGAAAGGGGTCAGAATATTAAATCTCAAACTATACAGAACCTCCAGTTCCATAGCGTTCATTAAGAAAACAAGAGGCCCAAGGGCCTTGAATCACTCTTGTGATAAATTGTACAACCTATCACTTCTTTTTAAAGCCTTTAAATATCCTGTATATTTAGATAAAGTCTTGAAATTCCAAAAGTAAATCATGACCTACATTTTGGTTCAAACACTCCGAGAACCCAGGATGAATCAACTGACAAAGTGTGATGAATCAAAGCCCCTTATTATCTTAATTATTCAGATATAGCCATGAGATTTCATTTGATGATTCTTAGTGAATTAGGACCTGAAATATTTGAATATAGCCATAAAATTTCAAAAGTAGGTCACAGTGACCTTTTTAGTTGACCTTCTCTGAAGAACCAAGATGCATCAACTGACAAAGTTTGATGATTCTTAGCCAATTAGGACTTGAGGTATTTAAATATAACCATAAAATTTCAAAAGTAGGTCACAGTGACCTACTTTTGGTTGACATTCTCCGAGGACCCAAGATGCATTAATTGACTAAGTTTGATGATTCTAATCCGATAAGTACCTGAGATATTTAAATATAGACTTAAAATTTCAAAAGTAGGTCTTGGTGACCTACTTTTTACTTGTGGTTTTCCGAAGATCTAAGATGCATCTATTGACAAAATTTGATGATTCTAAGCCAAAAAGTACCTGAAATATTTAAATATAGCCATGAAATTTCCAAAGTAGGTCACAGTGACCTTCTTTCTAGTTGACATTCTCTGAGGACCCAGGATGCATCACCTGACAAAAATTAATGATTCTAAGCCAATTAGAACCAGAAAATATTTAAATGTAGCAATAAAATTTCAAAAGTAGATAATGGTAACCTTAAATATAGCCATAAAATTTTAAAAGTAGGTCATGGTGATCTACTTTTTAGTTTAAACTCTTTGAGGAACCAAGATGCATCGACTGACAAAGTTTGATGATCATAGGACTGATAGTGTCCAAAATATGCCTCTAAAACAATTTGAAAAGGAATGCCTGCAAAATTCAAGAAGTAGGTCATCGTGACCTACTTTTTGATAAATATGTTTTAAGTTCCTTAGATGAATCAATTTACAAGATTTGATGATTCTAAAGTTTTAAGTATTTGCAATGATGACCCTTAAATGTTTTCAACAAGATTAGCCATAAAATTCAAAATAGTAGGCCATAGTGACCTACTTTTCAGTTAAAGTACTTTGAGGACCTACGATGCATCAACTGACAAAGTTTAATGATCATAGGCATTAAAGTGTCCAAAATATGCATCAAAATCATTTTAAACACAAATGCCAGAAAAATTATACAAGAGGCCCATGGGCCACAATGCTCACCTGAGTCAATATGGCCCTGCTGTTCTTCATCAGCAGATTTCTATTCATATGTAAAGCTTTGATCAGCTGTTCTAGGTATACCCTACCCCCAGGTGCCATGTTTTGAATGAAATTGAAACTAAACTTTTTGAGGATGCTTCTATATTCATTTAACTAATCATGGCTTTGCTGTTCTTGTAAACAGAATTTTAAAGATGACTGCCACCCTTTCTGGGGGGGGGGGGGGGGGGGGGGGGAGGTGGTCATGATATGAACAAACTTCACTCTACACTACCTGAGGATGCTTCCATATGAATATGAGGCCAAAATTTTTCTATTTTCTGATTTACGGAATTTTTTTCTCAAAAATTTGAGTCGGGTGGTCGAAATAAAAATAAAAATAAAAGCTTGAAGTTTAAGCAGTCGGTCAGAAAAATAAAAATAAAATGAAAACATAGGTAATCAAAGATTACGAAGCTCACCTCGACGGATGTTATCTTTAAGGAAGACAAATTTCACATCATATTCTTTTTTTAGTTTGTGTACATCCCAAGATCAATACCCATGCAAGTTTGGTTTAAGTACAACTTATAGTTACTAGGAAACAGACCTGTTCAAAAAACGTTTATCCTGTTTACTAATCAAGAAAATTTTGGTCAGTTCCAACATCCAAAATAAGTCTGGAAGTTTTCATCTTCAGATGCACCATCTATGCAAGTTTAATCATAACAGTCCATAATGTTATATAGTTACTCCAAAAAAAGTATCCTGGGCACTCATCTGGAAAATGCGAGTCAGATTCAGAATCCAAAGCAAATTTGAAAGTGACCGTCCCTAGCTACATCATCCATGCTAATTTGGTTAAAATATGGCAAAAATTCACTCATGTGGAAGATCTAGGTCGAACCAGCAGGTTGGTTAGTGTACATCCCAAGATGCATCATCCATGCAAGTTTGGTCAAGGTAGGGCTTATACTTTCTTGGGAATGGATCTGCTCCAAAACCTTTAACCTGGTCACTCATCTGGAAAATCTAGGTCAGATCAAGCATTGAAGCAAGTGTGGTAGTGTCCATCCCTTGATGCATCATCATTGCAAGTTTGGTCCAGGTAGAGCTTAAAGTTACTTGGGAATGGACCTACTCCAAATACCTTAACCTAATCACTCATCTGAAAAATCTAAGTCAGATCCAGCAGCCAAAGCAAGTGTGGTAGTGTCCATCCCTAGATGCATCATCCATGCAAGTTTGTTCAAGGTAGGGCTAATATTTACTCGGGAATGGATCTGCTCCAAAAACTTTAACCTGGTCACTCATCCGGAAAATCTAGGTCAGACCCAGCATCTGTAGCAAGTGTGGTAGTGTCCATCCATAGATGCATCATCCATGCAAGTTTGGTCAAGGTAGGGCTTATAGTTACTTGGGAATGGACCTGCTCCAAAAAACTTTGACCTGGTTACTCATCTGGAAAATCTAGGTCAGATCCAGCATCTGAAGCAAGTGTGATAGTGTCCATCCCTAGATGCATCATCCATGCAAGTTTGGTCCAGGTAGGGCTAATAGTTACTTGGGTATGGACCTGCTCCAAAAACATTAACCTGGTCACTCATCTGGAAAATCTAGGTCAGGTCTAGCACCTGAAGCAAGTGTGGTAGTGTCCATCCATAGATGCATCATCCATGCAAGTTTGGTCAAGGTAGGGCTTATAGTTACTTGGGAATGGACCTGCTCCAAAAACTTTAACCTGGTTACTCAACTTGAAAATGTAGGTCAGATCCAGCATCCGAAGCAAGTGTGGTAGTGTCCATCCCTAGAAGCATCATCCATGCAAGTTTGGTCAAGGTAGGGCTTATAGTTACTTGGGACTTTAACCTGGTCACTCAACTGGAAAATGTAGGTCAGATCAAGCATCCGAAGCAAGTGTGGTAGTGTCCATCCCTAGAAACATCATCCATGCAAGTTTGGTCCAGGTAGAGCTTATAGTTACTTGGGTATGGACTTGCTTTTAAAACTTTAACCTGGTCACTCAACTGGAAAATGTAGGTCAGATCCAGCATCTGAAGCAAGTGTGGTAGTGTCCATCCCTAGAAGCATCATCCATGTAAGTTTGGTCAAGGTAGGGCTTATAGTTACTTGGGAATGGACCTGCTCCAAAAACTTTAACCTGGTCACTCAACTGGAAAATGTAGGTCAGATCAAGCATCCGAAGCAAGTGTGGTAGTGTCCATCCCTAGAAGCATCATCCATGCAAGTTTGGTCCAGGTAAAGCTTATAGTTACTTGGGAATGGACTTGCTTTTAAAACTTTAACCAAGATGCTAATGCTGATGCCAACACCGATGCCGGGGGTATAGCATAAGCTCATCTCAACTTCGTTGAGGTGAGCTTAAAATGCAATAAAAATTTTATTTTTAATTAAGGATGGATTTTTTTTTTCTATGACCTTAATTTGTTAGGAAAAAAAAGTTATTTGAAAAACTTATGTATACAAAACACAAAACTGGTATTGTTAATGTATCAATGAACTATTTTAAATTGAACTTTCTCTTAGATATATGGGGCAGGGGGTGCATTTCTAGTAATAACAGCTCGCAGTTTCTAACATTAATGCAAATCAAGCATACAAATCTGTAGTCTTCTCTCAGTTATCAAATATCATATTAGTGTCACCACAGTAAAACTTATAGGACTTATATCACATCCCTCATAAACTTTTCAGAATCTTTTATTTTTTGGTATTCAGCAAATTACAAGATTTGAGGATTTTGAACTAGCTCTGGCAAAGTTATGGCAAAAATACAGTGAGACATTCAATGGATCAGCTAAAATAAATTAATTCACAGAAGTGCATGTGAAACATGATAAAAAGAAAAGTTGTATAATATTTTTTTAATGCAATTCCAATTAATATATATGTAGGTGGATTGTCTTAAAATTGAGTTTAAAAAAATCTTTAAAATGTATTTCAACGTGGACAAAGGGTGATCAAAAAGTTTGCGAACTATCTCTATATTTAAAGAACCACAATTCAGATCAGAATGAAATTTGGCACACATATAGTCATACACATGTTCCATAAATAGCAGATGTTAAAAAATGTTTTGCTCCATGTTTGTGATGTCACAATGTAAAAATGACGTCAGTCTGTAGCTATAGGTCACTTGTGACAAAAAATGGTTGACTCAGTCGTACTCGAGAATGAACAGCTGTAAAGTTTAACATATATCTCTGAAATTCCTTTGCAGTAGAACATGATAATTTGTACAAGGTTTATGAAGACAAAAGACTTACCAGAAGTTCACTCATTAATTGGATTGAATGTTTTAGTGAAGGCAGGGAGATGGTTAAAAATGATGTTTGTTCTGTTGCCCAGCGAAAGCAAGTCAGTAAAAAGATGTGTCTTTAGTTGAGCAATTTGTTTTGAAAGATCACCAAGTTACAGTAAGAAAAATAGTTGAATATCTGAGCAATAATATAAATATGAAATCCCTAAAATATCATTTACTTTAGACTTTGAACTTATGAGATATGAAAAAAAAGAAGGCCCCCATACTTTTTCCTCATTGGATAAACGATGCTCCCGAGACAGAGAACTCGGGTTCTGATGGTCACCATGCTAATTCTGGGAAGGGATATCCTTATCCACCCATCCTATTGCCGAGATTTTACTATTTCTGACAGATGGTCTGTTCTTGTTACAAGAAATTACTTGCATGGTCAGAAATACAAGACTCTGAAAAATATCTTAGCTTCTGTGAACAGACCGCTACAAAGCATGTCACGTGACTGCCTGGATTACGTGATTTGTGCTTGGGCAGAACAATGGCAGATGTGCATCAAAATTGGAGAGGACTACTTTAAAAAATAATAAACACTGAAACCTCATTTTATTTTTTTTAAGTAAGTAATTCAATTAGTTCGCAAACTTTTTGATCACCCCTCATATTGAAGCAATTGTCAAAGATAATATGTACTCAAACCTTTCAAAACAAGCGGTTGACAGAACCTTGATTCCCACGTGACCCACTGCATGACATTTGATCAAAATAACTGTTTCGTCTATTTCATTCAATCTTTCATTAAAAGTTAATCTGAAAATTATACTTTTTCTACTATATGACATTGACATGTCACTTTTTAAAATGACTATTTAAAAATATATGAAACCCTCCAATTCTGACATTTTGGCACTTTGTCACTTTTTAAAATGACTATTTAAAAATATATGAAACCCTCCGATTTTGACATGTCACTTTTTAAAATGACTACTTAAAAATGTATGAAACCCTCCAATTCTAACATTTTGGCACTATGCTGTGCAGTGACTATTCACACTTCGAATACTGTGTTTGGATGAATATTAGCATAGTTGATTGTGAAAGAATTTGGCCGAGCCGAACCAAGCCGGGTAAACCCCGGTACACTCTTAGAATCAAGCAAACAGACTCATGTAAAGTAAAAGAAATATTGTATTTCTATCATAAAACATTAACTAGCATAGAAAAGGACTAAACTTTTTGCAAAAATGTTCATTTCACAAGCGTACCTTGATCAAAAGCTTCACATCTCAAAACAAACAATTTTCAACACTACTATCCCCAAGGACGCCAAGTTGAAGCCGCCCGAGCCTATCAAATTTTTCCGGCTCCATCGGCTCACCTGGCTTGATCTGTGCACAATACCGGCTCAGAATCAAGTGTGTCGCCGGTCATAGCCAGTTTACCTGGGCGAGCCGGATGGTCAGAATCAAGTATGCTAATTACATACATGTGATAAGTCAAAGACCACAAAACTGTACAGGAGCCATAAAAAAACTGGAATTTGGGTGAAAAAACTGTACACTGCCTATCAAAAAACGGTACAAAAAAATGGTATAAAATATCGCTTAAATTCTTCTGATATTCCATCGTAATCATTGTAATAAACATCGTATATTTTATACCTACGAAGATCTGGGTCAGATTCACGTATATTAAGACTAAAGTCATGTATATCAACTTTAGAAGTTGGCTTAATTTTTTTCAATCAAGTTACGTATACGAAACATTAACAGTAATTAAGTACCCCTTAAAAAATAAAGCTACATAAAGGGGTATTTGATACGGATTTATAGCAAGATAATTCCCAATTGGCAGTTCACACCTTCGCACGCAATGGTTTGTGTACACTACACAATTATCATCAGGTCAAGTGTCAAACACAGGTGACGTTTTCCAGTGTCTCGCGAGCGAGAATGAGAGGAAAATGGCGGCATTTAGCGAGAAATTCAAAATACTGTACAAATTTTCATATTCCGTGAATTTTGGTGTCCCGCCGGTACATGATGAATGGGCTCAAAAAACTGTACATTTTGCGTACAGCCTGTACATATCACATGTATGTAATTATTTACCACAGCCAATGACAAATTGCATTTGAAAGGCTTATGAAAAGTTTATTTTTATATCTTTTATTTTTTCATTGACTAAAAATAAACTATTGGCGGGAGAAAGAAAAATAAAATTGAATTTGGGACTTTTATTATTATTTCATTTTAGCCCAAATTAGAGTTGGCACTCCCGTAAAACAGGATATAATAAAATGTTTGCCTGACTAATCATGGCTTTGTTGTTCTTGAGAATAATATTATTAAAGACATTTCCTATAAAATTAATGTTCTTTTGTAAAATTTTGATCCCCAATTATGGCCCCACCTTACTACTGGGGGATGCCTTGAACAAACTTGAATCTACACTACCCGAGGATGATTCCATATCAATATGACTAATTGTGGCTTTCTTCTTGAGAAGATTTTTAAAGATTTTTTTCTCTATATTCCTTTATAAAACTTTGATCCCCCATTGTGGCCCAACCTACCCCCGGGGGGTCATGATTTGAACAAACTTGAATCTACACTACGTAATGAAGATTTCACATAAGTTTCAACTTTTTCCATACCTGAGAATACCTAATTCATATAAATATGACTAATCCAGGGTTAGAAACTCCCTAAAATTATAACTCACAAATAATTGCGAGTACCAAGAAAGTGAACTCGCAATTTTATTTTTTTAAATTTTCATATAAAGTAAAATTTTATATAAATTAAATACATGTAACTTAAGGAAAAAGTAACTACTGTACAATACGCAAAATACAACTACAGGGTGACTTTTATTTAAATTACTGATTTAAATCAAAAGCATTGTGTTCTGTCATATTATATAATTTTGCTACAGTTTCAATGCAAAAAAATCAACTCGCAAGTTTTTGCGAATTACCTATTTTTTAACTTGCAATTTTGGAATTTTGCGAGTTGTATATAGTGAATTTCGAACCCTGTATTCGATACTTAGCTGTTCCGGATTAATTTATTCTGATTTATTATTAAATATATATATAATTTAGTTTTAGTTGTAACATGTGTTTGGTTGGATAAAAGATTTTGTTTGTATCGTATAACATAAGTTGCCTACATCACAATGAGTTATGTCAAAAACGTATTATTCCACTTGACGTTACTTTAAAATATGCTTAATTTGAAGTCATTTTTGGAGGAAAAATTATCTTATTGTCTACACTGAAATTAAACTATAAGGAATGAAGCTTATTTTAACCTATGTTATACAATATAACATAACATGGGGCAGTTTACAGTTTTTTATAAACTGCTTTGCTAGATATAGATATATTCATACATTTTTATGTGTTTCTGATCTGATAATTTTTTTATGTATCATGGTATATTGAAGAATAAAGGCCGTGGTATTTGTTTGATCTCAGCAATGTAACAGTAGTAGAATATACGGAATGTTGTGCTCAATAGAGTTGGATTTTAGATGTGTCTTATTAAAATCTACATTTTGGGTGGTCTATAGCAAATGCAATGAAGATCACTCTAAGTAGAAGTACAAGAGGCCCAGGGGCCACATCGCTCACCTGAGCACTATGACTAGGAAAAAGCAGAAATCACTTCAATCTTGAAAGGATGAAAAGTTTAAATATAAAAGTGGTTGGGGGGGGGGGGGGGTGTCATGAATTGAACAAATTTGAATCTACATTATCTGAGGATGCTTCCATTTAAATATGACCAATCATGGCTTTGCTGTTCTTGAGTAGAAGATTTTTAAAGATTTAACCTATGTATTCCTATGTAAAACTTTGATCACCCATTGTGGCCCCACCCGACCCCCAGGGGTCATGTTTGAACAAACTTGAATGTACACTATCTAAGAATGCTTCCATATAAATATGACCAATCATGGCTTTGCTATTCTTAACAAATAGTTTTTTTTAAAGATTTTTACTATGTGTTCCAATGTAAAACTTTGATTGTCCATTGTGGCCCCACCCGACCCCCGGGGGTCATGATTCGAACAAATTTGTATGTACACTATCTGAGGATGCTACCATATAAATATGACCAATCATGACTTTGCTATTCTTAACAAATTGTTTTTTTTAGAATTTTTACTATGTGTTCCTATATAAAACTTTGATTGCCCATTGTGGCCCCACCCGACCCCCGGGGGTCATGATTTGAACAAATTTGAATGTACACTATCTGAGGATGCTACCATATAAATATGACCAATCATTGCTTTGCTGTTCTTGAGAAGAAGATTTTTACTATGTGTTCCTATGTAAAACTTTGATCGCCCATTGTGGCCCCACCCGACCCCCGGGGGTCATGAGTTGAATAAATTTGAATGTACACTATCTGAGGATACTTCCATGTAAATATGACCAATCATGGCTTTGCTGTTCTTAAGAAGATTTTTAAAGATTTTTCCTATATATTCCTATGTAAAACTTTGATCACCCATTGTGGTCCCACCTGACCCCTGGGGTCATGAGTTGAACAAACTTGAATCTACACTACCTGAGGATGCTACCATATAAATATGACCAATCATGGCTTTGCTGTTCTTGAGAAGAAGATTTTTACTATGTGTTCCTATGTAAAACTTTGATCGCCCATTGTGTCCCCACCCGACCCCCGGGGGTCCTGAGTTGAACAAACTTGAATCTACACTACCTGAGGATACTACCATATAAATATGACCAATGATGGCTTTGTTGTTCTTGAGAAGAAGATTTTTAAATATTTTTCCTATATATTCCTATGCAAAACTTTGATCACCCATTGTGGCCCCACCCGACCCCCAGGGGTCATGATTTGAACAAACTTGAATCTACACTACCTGAGGATGCTTCCAAGTAAATATGACCAATCATGGCTTTGCCGTTCTTGAGAAGAAGATTTTTGAAGATTTTTCCTATATATTCCTATATAAAACTTTGATCGCCCATTGTGGCCCCATCCGACCCCCGGGGGTCATGATTTGAACAAACTTGAATCTACACTATCTGAGGATGCTACCATATAAATATGACCAATTATGGTTTTGCTGTTCTTGAGAAGAAGATTTTTAAAAATTTTTCCTGTATATTTCCTATGTAAAACTTTGATCGCCCATTGCGGCCCCACCCGACCCCCGGGGGTCATGATTTGAACAAACTTGAATCTACACTACCTGAGGATGCTTCCACATAAGTTTCATGTTTTCAAGCACAGTGGTTCTTGAGAAGAAGATTTTTTAATGATGCCATTAATTTTTCACAAATTCTTAATTATCTCCCCTTGGAAGAAGGCGTGGCCCTTCATTTGAACAAACTTGAATCCCCTTTACCCAGGGATACTTTGTGGCAAGTTTGGTTGAAATTGGCCCAGTGGTTCTTGAGAAGAAGTCGAAAATGTGAAAAGTTTACAGACGGACTACAGACAAAATGTGATCAGAAAAGCTCACTTGAGCCTTCGGCTCAGGTGAGCTAAAAAATGCTATGGGGATTCTTGGGGTATAACACATTTTACTGGGATTCTTGGGGTGTAATACATTTTATTTGATTTCTTAGGGTGTAATACCACATTTTCGGAAAAAGGAATGCAGGGAAGAATCTTGGAGGATACTTCTAGTTTTAGATGTTATGATACAAGAACTAGGGCTGGATCAATAAATCGATATATCAATATGTATCAATATTTAAGAATATATTGTATAACAAGAGGCCTAAGGGCCTTAACAGTCACCTGAGTATGACACAACAATATAAAGGATGCATAGAGTATAAAATGAACTGAAAAGTAAGACTTTGTTGCCCAAAAGCAAGAAAAATAGGGTGATCATGATCAACAAAATAATTGGTCTTGATATTCATTAACAGTTCATAAATTAGGTTCTAATCTGTTCCCCATTTATCACTATCACCATACAGTATATTAACAAATTTTCAATGCTTCTGTACTATTTTAATCCCTTGTTGAAATCTCTTACATTGGCCTCTCTTGGTCTTTGATGAACATTTAATAAGACAAGTTATTTTTGTCTCATTTTTATTTTTCTACTACTTATAAGTCTATCTGATCATTAAAACTATGAAAGAACTTTTTGTATTATACAATAAAAATTCTTGCATAATTCTCTTATTCTATTTACCTTTCAAGTACATTATTTACAGTGATTAATTACCAAAAGTAAATGGCAAAGGAGAATACAAACTAATAGAGCCCTGGCCAAGACCAGAACACTTGACCAAATGGTCCAGATGTTCAAAAATCTGGTAAAAATTCCCTTCCTTAAAAAATCTTTGACTCTGTTTGCCTCCGATATGCCCAGGTGCAGAGAAGATTTTTAAAGAACTACAGATTCACTATATTATCAATAGAGCCCCCCCCCCCCCCCCCCCCCGAAACTTCAGAGCCTCTGACCCTGGGACCATAAGTTTGCTCATCATAACTAATCACTTTGTTTATCTGCTTAACACTAAGGAGCAAACAGGATTATTTAAAAGAATTAATGCATTTTCACTATATTATCAAGAGCCCCACCCTCACACCAGCACATCTGACCCAGGGGTCATGAAATTCACTAGTCTGGAAGAAGCACTCTTGCTCATCATAACTATACACTTAGCTTCTTTGCTTTTTTAACCAGAGGCAGAAAAGAATATTTTCAAAAAAAATTTTCTTTTTCACTTAATAATCAATAGAACCCCCCCCCCCAAGAACCCTTGAACCTGGGGTCAAAAAATTCACAATTTTTGGAGAGGCATCTTTGTGTATCATAACAATGTACTTTGTTTGTTTAAATAATACCCAGGGGCAGAGAAGAAGATTTTCAAAGAAATAATTCACCTTCACCATAGGATCTATATAGCCCGGCCCTAGCACCAGAACTCCTGTCTCTGGGGCCATAAATTTCACAATTTTGGAAGAGGAAGCACCAGAACCCCTGACCCTGGGGCCATGAATTTCATAATTTTGGTTAAGGGCTCAATGCTTATTACAATCATGCCAACAGTTTGACTGCTTGATATCCAGGAGTAAAGAAGATTTTTAAAGATTGCATTAATTTTGGTGGTTTTAGCCCCACTCCTTAGGCCCCAGGGGGACAGGGGCCACGAATTTCAAAATTTTTAATCCCCATCACCCATAGATGCTATATGTGAAAATTG
Organism: Saccostrea echinata; assembly: GCF_033153115.1. Lineage (NCBI taxonomy): Eukaryota > Metazoa > Mollusca > Bivalvia > Ostreida > Ostreidae > Saccostrea > Saccostrea echinata. The sequence continues at coordinate 499,650 of NW_026889761.1, forward strand.
GTTGAAATTGGTTCAGTGGTTTCAGAGAAGAAGCTAAAAATGTTCAAGAGTCTGCAACCGACGGACCATGCACGACGACGGAGGAAAACAGCAATAGGTCACCTGAGTGACACAGGTGACCTAAAAAAATGGGAATATGTGTCCATGAGGCAGTTTTTCTTATAATTCAATCTGTAAAACAGTTGGAAATTTCAATCACCAAAGATTATATTTGACTGTTCCAAATTAAATCTGATCAATAATGATTTAAACATTAAAGCTGACATGAATTCCTAAAAATGTGACATTTTCATCTATGTACAACTGTCTCATACAAACCATTGCTGTATTCCACCATATTTCTTTCAGATACCTGTCTTATTGTTACGATATATACCTCCATGTGCTTGTTACACTTGAGTGAATTTTTGGTTTGACTATCGACTTATGCTCATCTTCGATGGTAAAGCATTTGGAAACACATGAATTCATTAAAACGTATCAAAACCACAACAGATATAAATAGTTATAACAATATTTATAAATTTTTATTGTTTTGAATTACAAATGTAAACTAGAACTGTCCAAAAGGGACAAATACCCCCGCTGGGTTTTTCAGAGAAGGTACCAAATCACTAACGATTTCTAGATGTGAGAGATGTTCACAATTTGCTTAAACATTTAGACTGAAAATTTAATTACTCATTATATTTTTTTTTAATGACTGAAACTAAGGTGCAGCCTAATAAAACATCAACACTAGTAATTACAGTGTTTTTTATTACATTGAAAAAATAGTTTGCAACTATCTGTCATCTTTGTGAGACATGACACACAGCAAATTGATTGTTGAAAAAAAAAAAATCATAATTAATTATACAAAATCAAATTGATGTTAATACCTTTATGTCAAACTCATTTTAAAAATAAAAGGCTGGTTCCAGTAACTATGTATTTTGACAGACATAAATTACAATTAAGAGACTTAGACAACAGAGATCTTTATTTCTTTCTGCCCAATTCCCAAGAGATATAGATAAGACCTGCTTGATCAGAGATGCCCTAACAAATCGCTGATGAGTCCGGGTTCGGCTGAATGGAATAGGCTTGGATTCAGCTGCTACACAAACCGTCCACATTGAACTCATTTATTAATCTTTAACTGGATGCATGTCCACTCATAACTCCCAAGGGACAAATGGATTTACACTATCTGCTGTGTAATGTAAAAACTGTTTTTAATACTTTGTGTTTTTTTTTAAAGTTCTAATGAGTAGTTTTAAGCTGTAGTTCACATTTTTGTACAGATGTTCTAGATTCTAAGTCTCAAACCTTAGAAATGAACCCGAAATGACTAAGTCAATAAAAATGAAAAAAAAAAAATAAAATGCAGAAAAATTATCAAATAATGTTGAAAATACCAGGTGCACAAGAATAATATGGTAAATAATAAGTGTACATATTTTCATACAAATCTATGCAATAGTCTCTGGGAACAGATCCGGACAAAACCACATAATGAAAATGAAAAAAACACCTGTAAAATGCAAAAAAATTATCCAATCATGATGAAAATATCAGGTGCACATCTTCATATGGTAAAGAATAAGTGTACAAATTTTCAGACAAATCTTTGCAACAGTTTCCAAGTAATAGTCCAGACAAAATCTCGTCTACAGACAGAGGGACAGACAGACGGACAAGCTGATTCCAATATACCCCCCCCCTAAACTTCGTTTGCGGGGGGTATAAAAAATGCAAGTTTGGAACTGAAAAATATAGTTACACATGTATTTTTTTAAAGTAGTCGCCAATATATGCATTAAAAAACCTGAAATAATAAGCAGTAAACTTTGTGAACACAATGTGAAATTATCTATCATTAGAATGGAACAAACAACCAGTATCTTTACTGCACATATCCACATGCACTTGATGCATGTCCAGAAAACATGTCGAATGCTGTAAACTTATTCATACCTGGTAATAAGACCACTGCACTGGTTCGAAAATGTGCACATGCCTAGAGTGATTTACACCCTGAATTCCATTTATTGAAATATGCATCACAAAAAAGTGATAAACTCCATAAAAACTCAACAGTAAACACACTGTCACTGCTAAGTATACAATGTACAGCCTAAGCGTCGATACACTTAGTGCTGATCTGCTGATCAGATTGAAACCCATTCACTAACTATAGTTATAAAATTTCAAAAGATTTCAGACGGATCCAGACAAGAAATTTTTAGAAAAATAAATAAACAAGAAAATCTATTTTGGGCTAGGAGATGGACACATCTAAAAGACAATTTCCTCTAGTATCTTTCTATATGCTTTGACTGTTGAAATTATTACACGTCTAGAAATAATTCACATTCACATGTGGGAATGAAATAATTTGTACAAGGATGAAAAATAATGCCTTTTTAAGAGCTCATGTCAGCTTTAAGGAGATAGAACATTCCTAATAATATTACTTAACACAGAGACAACTAGTGCTGTACATACTTCCAGGCAAGTAGGAAGCAATTTCAGTTTTGGGGGGGCGGGGGCACAGTCATACATTTTCAGTTGGGGGCACTATCAACTTCAAAAAATTCCTTGACAAGCAAATAAAAAAAGGGTAATCAGACATTTTTATTGAGGGGGCACAAGCATATAATAGCTATATTTTCTATTATAAGTAATCTATATATCGGTTCCTACAGCCATGACTTCAACACGTTGGATTTACAGATGTTAAAGTGTATTTTGTAGTGACAGTGAGACAAGAACTATGAAATGAGGTATGAAGAAAACTCAGTTCTTGTAGAATTCATGCATTAGAAAGAATCCAAAATAATTGCATCTTATCAAAATTTTTTGCTCAATATAAAAAGCCCTAATACAAGCTGGGATAGATAAATAAACAAGAGGCCCATGGGCCACAATGCTCACCTGAGTCAATATAGCCCTGTTGTTCTTCGTCAGCCGATTTTCCTCCTATATATTCATATGTAAAGTTTTGATCACCTGTCACCAAACTTGAATCTATACTACCTGAGGATGCTTCCATATCAATATGACTCATCATCGCTTTGTTGTTCTTGAGAAGATTTTTTAAAGATATTTCCTATACATGTTCTATTGTAAAACTTTGATCCCCCATTATGGCCCCACCCTACCACTGGAGGATGCCTTGAACAAACTTGAATCTACAATACCTGGATGCTTCCATATCAATATGATTAATCATGGCTTTCCTGTTCTTGAAAAGATTTTTAAAGATTTTTCCTATATATTCCTATGTAAATTTTTTATCCTATGTAAAACTTTGTGGCCTCACCCTACCCTCAGGGGTCATGATTTGAAAAAAAATTGAATCGACACTACCTAAGGATGATTCCATATTCAATATGACTAATCATGGCTTTGTTGTTCTGTAGAAAAAGATTTTAAAGATTTTTTTCTATATATTCATATGTAAAACTTTGATGACCCATTGTGGCCCCACCCTACCCCTGGGGGTCATGATTTGAACAAACTTGAATCAACACTACATGAGGATGATTCCATATCAATATGACTAATTGTGGCTTTGTTGTTCTTGAGAAGAATTTTAAAGATTTTTCCTATATATTCCTATGTAAAACTTTGATCCCCCATTCTGGCCCCACCCTACCCCGAGGAGTCATGATTTGAACAAACTTGAATCTACACTACCTGAGGATGATTCCATATCAATATGACTAATTGTGGCTTTGTTGTTATTGAGAAGAAGATTTTTCAAGATTTTTCCAATATATTCCTATGTAAAACTTTGATCCCCCATTCTGGCCCCACCCTACCCCTGGGGGTCATGATTTGAACAAACTTGAATCTACACTACCTGAAGATGATTCCATATCAATATGACTAATTGTGGCTCTGTTGTTCTTGAGAAGAAGTTTTTTTAAGATTTTTGCTATATATTCCTATGTAAAACTTTGATTCCCCATTGTGGCCCACCCTACCCCTGGGGGTCATGATTTGAACAAACTTGAATCTACACTATGTAATGAAGGTTTCACATAAGTTTCAACTTTTCTGGCCCAATGGTTCTTGAGAAGAAGATTTTTAAAAGATGACACCAAATTTTCACAAATTCTTAATTATCTCCCCTTTGAAGAGGGCATGGCCCTTCATTTGAACAAACTTTAACCCCCTCCACACAAGGATGCTTTGTGGCAAGTTTGGTTGAAATTGGCCCAGTGGTTCTGGAGATGAAGTCGAAAATGTGAAAAGTTTACAGACGGACAGACAGACAGACGGACTACAGACAAAATGTGATCAGAAAAGCTCACTTGAGCTTTCAGCTCATGTAAGCTAAAAAAAATGAAAGTTGAAAATAACCACAACTAACTAAATCTTTCTGTAAAATTATAGAAAAAATAAAACTATAAAACTAATAACACAATAAAACTAAAAGTACCAATATTTTCCAATCAGACAGGGAGAATTTGTGTTTTTTATACTTACCGGGAAGTCCATCACGTAGTCGCTGTGCCAGGCAGGGCGTCGTCGAATCCTCCCAGATCGTCTAGGTTCCATCTAGATAAAAATAAAAATTTATCAGTATATGTCCCAGGACAAAAGTTAATATTTTCCTTAAATTTCAAATTATATGGCACTAGAGCATCCAGTTTTTCCAGGCTTGAATTTAAGTGAGGTTACAGAACTCCCAATTTGGTAAAATTAACCCATATGTTCTCCGAGTATTTCAACTCTTTTTTTTTTTCCAATGAAAGGTTCTCAAGGTTCCTTGTCCTTTTGCTTACTCATATAAAATATTTTCCTTAATGCTTTTAATTGTCCTAGTAAAGAAATCTTATTCATAATTAAAATACACACAATGTCAACATACTTTGCATAGCAAAATTTTACATAAAGGGCAGGTAAACTTGACATTTATTGAAGGAATAATAGTCATGCATTATACTGTACCAGTCAGAGTTATCTTTTTTACCAGAGTTTCAATGAATATTAAAGATTGAAATGTTAAAAGCTAGGTTCAGAAATAAACAACTTACTTTTCTTCAGACAATATTCATTAAAATACCATGTGGTAATTGTGGCCCCTTGTTCATTAATAAATGTATCTTTAAGGAGCCTCTATGTATACACTTATAATTAAAATAAGATTTTGGGGCACTAAGAAAACTGTACGTACCACATAAAGGTGTAAATACAGAGTTTATAAGCCCTTCAACTGATTCAAAGGTTCCATGTGAAGAATGTTAACTCATTATTGGGGGCTGTTTACAACAGGTGCAAGATAGCTAAATAATTTTTAAGTATGTGTATCAGTTTAATACTCAAGTCCTTGGTGGGGCAGTGGTCAATGTTTGATCTACATATGCAGTCATAGAGTAAGAGGATCAGTTAGACTTCATGTTGCGGGTTCATGAGAATTTCAACTTACCCACACGAGACGGTATTTTTCCACTCTTCATCATAATTAATTTCAAAGCAAAGTGATAACACTTCTTTTCTAAGCAATTTTCATTTAAACTAGAAATATGTCCATAGGATATGAAGGCCCCACCGAGGGTATATTAATAATGCAATAATTTGTATAAGTGTATGAAATTTGATGAGAATATCTTGAATAGTTTCTTTAAAATTGAAATCTAAAAAGTTGGATATAGATTGATTGTATGTTGTTTTACGTCCCATTCGAGAATTTTTCACTCATATAGAGACGTCACCATATACCGGTGAAGGGCTTCAAATTTTGACCTTTACTCGGCACTCAGGGCCATTGAGCAGTGAGGGATCTTTATCGTGCCAACGCCTGCCGTGACACGGGGCCTTGGTTTTTAAGGTTTCATCCGAAGGACCCGCAACTTTCACTTCAAAGTGCCGAGCGCATGGTGAAGGAACAGTTGCTACCCATTTTTTATCGACTTAGGTCAGTCGCGGCCGAGATTCGAACTCACGACCTCCCGATCACGAAGCGAGCACTCTACCCACTGAGCTACCGTGAACGGTAGTTGGATATAGATGATAAATTCTCACCAAATTATGTATAAGTGCATAAGCTTACATAAATACATCTTATAATAAATGGTTTCTTTAAAACTAAGCAAAATGCAAATCGAAGAAAAGTGAGGTCAAAGTCAAAGAAAAGTTCAAGGTCAAACATTTTTGTTGCAGTTGAATAGTTCTCACAAATACATATCAGCAAATCAAGTTTGATATGAATATTTTGATGAATAAATGAAGTTAAGGTCAAAGGAAAGGTCAAGGTCAAAAAATGTTGATGCAGTTGAAAAGCTTTCATCAGTATGTATTAGCATATGAAGTTTGATAAAAATATTATGAATGGTTTCTTTAAAACTGAGGTAAACACAAATTGATAAAAGTTAGGTCAAGGTTAAATGAAGGTCAAGGTAAAAAATGTTGATGCAGTTGAATTGCTTACATTAGTATGTATTAGAATATGAAGTTTGAGAAAATTATCTTCAAAAGTTTCTTTAAAACTAAGCTAAAAACTAATTTAAGAAAAGTGAGATCAAGTTCAAAGGAAAGGTCAAGGTAAAAAAATGTTGATGCAGTTGAATAGCTCTCATTATTATGTATCAACATATGAAGTTTGATTACACTATCTTGAATGGTATCTTTAAAACTGAGCTATACACTAATTAAAGAAAGTGAGGTCAAGGTCAAAGGAAAGGTCAAGGGCAAAAAATGTTGATGCAGTTGAATAGCTCTCATTATTATGTATCAACATATGAAGTTTGATTACACTGTCTTGAATGGTATCTTTAAAACATTTTTAAAACATAATTTAGGACAAGAGGCCCAAGGGCTTTAACGGTCACCGGAGTACAATACAACAACTGATAAATGAAGCTTTGCTGCCCATAAGCAAGAAAAATAGTATGATTAGGATCAACAAAATAATTGGTCTAGTATCTATCTGTCCCATTACCATGCAGACTATTAACAAAATGTCTATTTTTTAACCCTGTATAATTACCTCTTACATTGGCCTCTCTTGGCCTTTGAAGAACATTTAAAAAGATGTTATTTTTGTCTCATTTTTATTCATATTATTTCCAAGTCTACCTTATCATTAAAACTATGAAAGTACTTTTTGTATTAGACAATAAATATTCTTGCATAATTCTCATATTCTATTAACCTTTCAAATACATTGTTTACAGTGATAAATTATCAAAGGTGAATGGCAAAGGGGAATAACTTAATAACTTAAGTTAATAGAGCTCTGGCCGGGACCAGAACACTAACTAAATGGTCCAGGTGTTCAAAATTCTGGTAAAAATACCTTTGCATATTAAAACTTTTACTCTGTTTTCCTTGAATATGCCAAGAAGCATAGAAGATTTTCAAAGAAATGCATTTCCACTATATCATTAAATAAATAAAGCCCCACCCTTACACCAGAACATCTGACCCAGGGGCCATGAACTCACAATTCTGGAAGAAGCAGCCTTGCTCATCATCACCATACACTTGTTTCTTTGCTTTAGGCCAACATTTTTTTTATTAAATGACTTACAGGAATTTTTTTAAAAAAATTGGGTCGGGGGGGGGGGGGGGATATATAAAAATAAAAATAAAATTCCATATTTTACACAGTCGACTAAAAAAATAAAAATAAAATTGGAAAAGGTGTCTGATTTTTTTTTTCAATTATTCGATAAAAATTGCCTTATTAACGGTGTGGACCTTAAAATATGATAACCCCAACACAAAAATTAATGTAGACTTTTAAACCCTTATGAGAAATGGGGGAAATTTAAGGAATTTCTCATCAAAATATTCATCATGACCACAAGATGACCAAAGAAAAAATGTTTGTAAAGAGAACCTCACTATGCTCAAAGTACTGAAAAAATCATGAACCAACAAAATCAAAAATGGAAAATGCAGTTTTATAAAGAGAATCTCAATACAATATAAAACCCAGAATCATGTTTTAAACCTGTATATTACAATACAGCATATAATTATGCATATTAAAAACTTCTGAAAACTTGAAAGTATTAACACATTAAATACTGTTTCGTTTGCAGTGTATGTTTATATATATTCAAAAATTATTTAACACACAACAAAATACTTCTGAATTTTCAGTCTGTACAATGCTGCATATGACCTTTTTAAAATGTTAACATTACAAGTTTGAAAACATTTCTTGGATATACATGCAAGTTAGGTACGCCACATTTTATTCTTCACAAAATTCGAACGTCTAGTTTCGATTTCCATTCTTTTATCATGTTCATCAAAAAGTATATCAAAATTGTAAAAGAGAACTACTGTATACGGTACTCAAAGTGAAAGTGACAGTCCTGTCAACATATCCTCTAGTAAAATTATGCCGATCATTTCTTTAATTTCTTTTTAACTCCGATGTAACTTCATCATCGGACATACTCTAATTTACTTTCTTGTTAGCTACATGTATGGTTGACTTGCAAAAACTATCGTGTATAAGGAAAAAGTATTCTCAACTTTTGTAAAACTTGACATTTCTACATCCATGTTGGCACATTTATACACTTCCGAAACACTTCTGATAACAAATGTAAATTGATTGGATGATAATAATGGCTTTCAATAAAGCAGCCAATCAGAATTGCCGACTTATTTGCACATTATTTTATTTTCTAAGTGCACTTGCATTGACGATCGGCGGGAAATTTAAAATTAAAAGCAACAACAGGGACTTTTATTTTTATTTGCTTTTTGCTAAAATTGCAGTTGGCGCTCCCGTAAATCATTTTATTAAAAAATGTTGGCCTTACAAGTAATAGCTTTTGAAAAAGCTTGCCTGACTAAATCAATCAATATCTATGGATCGTATAAGCAAGTGAAGTGCTAAACGTTTCCGTCATCAAGGAGCGACATAGTTGCGATACTTCATTACACAAGATGTACAATTGACTTTCTCAAATGCGATAACTAGATATTACAGATTAATGAATATCTAAGATATTATTTGTTTAAATGCAGGTAACAAATTCATATGTAAATCAGCTTGCACAAAATCTAGCTCACTAAGTATGATCGTTTAGTTTCAGACCATGGAAAAATTTATCCTTATACTGTCTGACGCAGGTGGCATCAGGCAATAACCAGTAGTAGAAAAAATATTTTAATAGAAATGATGCATTTTCATTATATAATCAATAGTCCCCCCCCCCCCTTCACCAGAACCCCTGACCCAGGGGCCATGAAATTCACAATTTTGGAAAAGGCACTCTTGTTCATCATAACTATGTACTTAATTACTTTATTTAATACCCAGGAGCAGAGAAGAAGATTTTCAATGAATTAATGCATTTTCACTATATAATCAATAGAGCCCTGCCCTAACACCAAAACCCATGACACTGGGGCCATGAAATTCACTATTTTGGAAGAGGCACTCTTGCTCTTCATAACTATATAACTATATATGTACTTAGTTACTTTATTTAGTACCCAGGAGCAGAGAAGAAGGTTTTTCAAAGGAATAATGCACTTTCACTACATGATCTATATAGCCCCACCCCAGCACCAGAACCCCTAACCCTGGGGCCATGAATTTCACAATTTTGGTAGAAAGATCAATGCTTATTACAATTATGCCAACAGTTTGACTGCTTGATGTCCAGGAGTAAAGAAGAAGATTTTTAAAAGATTGCATGAATTTTGGTGGTTTTAGTCCCACCCCTCAGGCCCCAGGGGGGCAGGGACCATAAAATTCACAATTTTAGTTCCCCTTCATTCATAGATGCTATATGCCAAATTTGGTTGAAATTGGTTAAGTGGTTTCAGAGAAGAAGCTAAAAATGTTCAAATGTTAAAACACAATGCACGACGCACGCTGACGGATGAAAATGGATAGCAATAGGTCACGTGAGTGACTCAGGTGACCTAATAATTAGTTATACCAGCCTATAGGCTTAAAACTACAGTAAAAACAACTGAGTGTATTTTACAAGAACATTTCTATCACTTTACATGTGATTTGAAATGAGATATAAACAACACTCTCCACATTATGTCCGGTCAAATCTGCAGTGATATGACGTCATATTCCATAATGACATCACATCTTTGTAGCTCAAAAAATTGACTGCAGAGAATGCACTGATATATTTTACAGGAAACCCTTACCTATCTGTGAAAATGTCTTTTTGCAAATGAAAATGGTTTTAATCTTTTTTTTCATGCAGGCATTTTTTACAAGGTGATGAATTTTGTAAAATTTTACAATCAACATTTTTGGTCTAGTTGTTAAGTTTTACTTCGATGAAGTCACAAGAAATTGAACAGTTCTCACCAATATGTATCAGTAAAAGTCTACACAAAATTATTTTGAATAGTTTCTGTAAAATTAAGCATCTACAAATTTAAGAATAGTAATGTCAAGGTCATAGAGAAGGTCTAAGTCAATTTAGTCTACTTGTGTTCAAGTTATATTGAAATCGGACCAAAACTGTACAAGGATCAGTGACATTTTGAAAAACTGTTTACAGGATAGCAGAGAGACGGACAAACAGGCAGATGGAGGGACAATGGACAAATAACTATGACATAAAGCTCTTCTGGTCTTCTAACTAGAAGAGCAAATCAGAGACCTATTCGCAAAACTGTATTAATTTCCATATCCACAACAGTCCTCCCAATATTAAAGAACACACATTTAAGTAACATTAAATTAAGCAATGATTTTAATTTATTGGAAATAATATTAGTTTTATAATAAAAGAATTTTTTTCCTTAAAATTAGCTGGTTATAATTGCTTTTGCAAAAGCAAGGAGACATTAAATCTTATTCCTCTAGTCTTCTTTTATTTTTTTATTTTATCCAAGTGCATCATGATCCTATTCTGTGTAAAAAAGATAAAACATTTTTTATACCACTAAAAACATCTACTAACAAATTCACAAACTGACTGTCTACCAAGATGATTCAAGCTAGCTCCCGGCAGCATTAAACAAGAGGCCCATGGGCCACATCACTCACCTGAGCACAAGGGCTAGGAAAAAATTCAAATCAATTCAGTATTGAAAAGTTTACGGGGGGGGGGGGGGGGGGGGGGCTTCAATTTTATACTACCTGAGGATGCTTCCATATCAATATAACAAATGGCTTTGCTGTTCTTGAGCAGAAGATTTTCAAAGATATTTTTTCCTATATATTCCTTTGTAAAAATGTGATACCCCATTGTGGCCACTCCTTACCCTCAGGGGTAATCATTTGAACAAACTTGAATCTACACTACCCGAGGAAGCTTCCATATCAATATGACTAAACATAGCTTTGCTGTTCTTGAGGGAAAGATTTTTTCCGATATATTCCTATGTAAAACTTTGATCCCCCATTGTGGCCCTACCATACTCCCAGGGGTCATGATTTGAACAAACTTGAATCTAAAATACAGTAAAACTTGTCTAATCTGGCGACCAGTGGTTCCAAAATTTTTGGCCGGATTAGACAACATCCGGATTGGAGAAAATTAAACCGTTATAGCAAGTTAAAAATTACACAGATATAAACAAAGAGTGGTAAATAAATACTTGATCAAATGTGTCATTTTTTATGTTTCACTTGCAAAAATCATATATTTCGTTTGTTCTGAACTCTGTTTTTTCTTCAGAATTTTCATTTCTAGTTTTTATTCAGTAATGAAATATAATATCTCTTGGTCATTTATTAAATTTGAAAATCTTTAAATGTTTTAAACACACTCCAAAACCTCATCGTAGCTGTAAATATTATTTTGTTAGGGCCAGATTCCTACTTAATTTCTTTCTTTTAAAATTAATATGTTTGAATATTTAGACACTGTATTTGTTAATTTCAAATGTTATAATGAATATTGGATCAAAATCTTCTGTCGTTATGGTAGTTGTAAACTAGCGACACAAAGGGAAGTAATGCACGTTGTGCATGCAAAACATAAGTAGAAAGGAGGTCATGAATAAGTCTCCAAGTTTTTCTACAGACATGCTACAAGCAACCATCACTATCACTCATTCTTTTGCAAGTTTCCTCGCCTTACTTGAGCCATTAATGATGTTTTTTATCACGTTTGTTAAAATCTAAATTGTTGATACAGGATAGATCATTAATGGGACAATAAATTATTGAATAATTACCCACGAGAGACTTCTCTAATGACCAGCGGGCACAGGTAAAAATAAGTGGCCGGATTAGAGGAGATAATTTGTACTAATTATGAGCAGTTATTTCTTTAAATAGCGGCCGGTTTACAGAATAGGCAAGATCCAGATTGCACAACATTTATTAAACATAAATTATAAAGAAAATACAAGGGACTAAAATATTACGCCGGACTGTACAACATGCCGGAATGTACAACATCCAGATTCAACAAGTTTTACTGTACCTGAAAATGCTTCCAAATCAATATGACTAAACATGGCTTTGCTGTTCTTGAGAAAACTATTTTTAATTTTTTTTCCTTTATATTCCTATGTAAAACTTTGATCCCCCACTGTGGCCCCACTCTACCCCCAGGGGTCATGATTTGAACAAAATTGAATCTACACTACCGAGTACGCTTACATATCAATATGACTAAACAAGGTTTTGCTGTTCTTGAGAAGAAGATTTTTAAAGATTTTTTCCCTATATATTTCTATGTAAAATTTTGACCCCCCATTGTGACCCCACCCTACCCCCAGGGGTCATGATTTTAACAAACTTGAATTTATACTATGTAACAAAAGTTTCCTATAATTTTCTTTTTTTGGGCCAGTGGTTCTTGAGAAGAAGATTTTAAAAATATGCCACCACATTTTTACTATTTCTGAATTATCTCCCCTTGTATGAAGGCGTGGCCCTTCATTTTTTAACAAATTTGAATCTCCTTTACCCAAGGATGCTTTGAGGCAAGTTTGGTTGAAATTGGCCTAGTGGTTCTGGTGAAGAGGTGGAAAATGTGAAAAGTTTAAGACGGACGGACAGCTAGACAGACTACAGACAAAATGTGATCAGAAAAGCTAACTTGAGCTTTCAGCTCAGGTGAGCTAAAAATGTACCACTTTATGACCATTCATGGGATTAATGGACTGTGGTCAGTGTTGAATTAAATACCATTAAAATTATTTTTATGCCCCCGTAATCGAACATTCAAGGGTATATAGTTTTTGCCCTGTCGGTTTGTCTGTCTGTTTGTGTTTGTCCATAAAAACTAAAACTTTGCCCATAACTTTAGATTGGTTGGAGTTATAGCTGTCATATTTTATACATGTATTCCTTCTGACAAGAAGTTCCTTCTGTTCCTTCTTTAGGTACCAACATATTTGACCTCTTGACCTTGACCTTGGAGTTTGACCCACTTCTGCAAAAATTTACCCAACTTTAACCTTGGCCATAACTTTTGAACAGTTTGTGCTAGGGCTATCATATTTTACATGGGTATTCATCATGATAAGACCTTTCCATGGGTGTAAATATTTTTTTACCTTTGACCTTAAAGTTTGTTTGTTTGTTTGTTTGTTTGTATGTTGTTTAATGTCCCTCTTGAGAATTTTTCACTCATATGGAGACACCACCACTTGCCAGTGGAGAGCTGCAAATTTTGTCCTATACTCGACACTTACGGCCATTGAGCAGTGAGGGATCTTTTTCGTGCCAGCACCTGCTGCGATACGGGACCTTGGTTTATATGGTCTCATCCAAAGGACCGGTCTCCACGTCCCACAGTGGGATTCGAACCCGTGACGTAAGGATCAACTCCTTACTTTGCGACTCTAGAGCAGACGCTCTTACCACTGCGCCATGCAGGCGACCCTTAAAGTTTGAACCACTTTTAAGAAACTTTAACCTTGGCCATAACTTTTGAACAGTTAGCAATAGGGCTTCCAAATTTCACAGGTATATTCCTTGTGACAGGGCCTTCCTATGAATAACAATTTTGACCTTGCCCTTGGAGTCTGACCTACTTTTGAAAAACTTTAACCTTCACCACAACTTTTGAACAGTTAGTGCTAAGACTTTATCTTTTGCATGTGTATTTCTTATGACAAGGTCTTCCCTTGCGTGCCATTAATTTTGACTCTTTGACCTTGGAGTTTGAATTTTAGAAAACAATAACCTTGACCATAACTTTTGAATGGTTGGTTCTTGGGCTTTCATACTTACTAGGTATATCCACTGATACATGTCCTTTCTTTGGGTAACAACATTTTGATCTCTTGACCTTGACCTTAAAGTTTGACTTGCATTTGAGAAACTTTATCTTTCAACATAAACTGCCATGTGGGGGCATCAGTGTTTCACAAACGCTTCACCTCGGTTGACAATGGTTTTCTTGGGGTGAAAATTTTCAATGTTACACTCAACTACATGCAATATTTATTATATTATACTGAATGTTTTATACAAATACATATAACAATGAACCGTGTGCACATAAATTCTGCACAGTCACTATTTTTATAGTATTTCACCCGTCGTCAAGCAATGTTGACTGTTGCTACGCTGGAGGGCGTGGCTTCATCATTCAGCTGGTAATAGTGTTTTTTTAACAAATGTTTCTCGACGAATCAGATTCAACTAATTCACATGAAAGTATAATATTATATGAATGGTGTCTGTTTTGGAGAGTGACAGTTGAAATTGACACCCAAGGAAAACTGTATTGTCAATCGACATGTCAGCAGAGGTTGACAAAGGTTTTCTGTGTTGACAAAAGTTTTCCAAGGAGTGTCAATTTCAACAGTAGTGTTACCCTCTAAAACAGGAACCATTCATTTTATTACTCTGAAGATCTTATTGATTTATGATGTCAGCAAAAAAATATATCCAAGATCGCAGTCAACTTCACTTTCAAACTCCTAGCTTCAGTTTTTATCAATAAGAAAACTTCGAAAAATTTAATGACCTCTTTAATTATTTAATTATTGTTTGATATTCAGAAATCTAAGTTTATTTCTGCATTCGCAAACATTTTTCATGTCATTTGTTGTTTTCGACCAAGCTTCATTGGACACAAGCTTTGAATGACATCAAGTTTAATCGGCTTCTTCCAAACACACAACTGATGTTTTTAGAATTTTATGGCAAACCGTGTGTGCATAATTTACAGGTACACGTGACATTATCGTTGTATTACCCATGCACTGTCAAGCGTGTTCCTTATGCTGTGGGTAACATTACGAGTTGTTAAATGCATCTTAACCAATCAGATTTCAGTATTTAACATGAAAGTGTATGTTCAATATATAATTACAGCTTGTATGTAAATAATCAACTCTTCATACTGTACAATCTGTTTGCATTTTACCTTGTTTATATTAACAATGTCATCTGCAAATTTGTCAAAAAAATTTCCAAGTTTGATATTTGTTGATGAGGATCCCCTACCCTAACCCCGATGTACAGGTTCATTCCAAAGACTATTTCTACCCAGTAGCTATTAATAGCTACGTAGGTACTTAAACCTACCCAAAGTAGCTATTTTTACCTACTTTTTGCAATACTTGCATTTTGTGGCCAAACGGCTGAACGGCGCAACATGGTGAGAATCAAATTTCTTGATACAGTCACACTGATGATGAATTCCACAAAATTTGGGCCAATGAATAAATGATTACATCGTAAATAACAATTTTGCATAAATTACAATGCAAAATTGATAATTTATGAAGTAATCATTTTTTGGTCAATATTTTGTGGCATTCATCATCAGTGTGACTGTATCAAGAAATTTGGTACTCATCATGTTGCGCCGTTCAGCCGTTGGGCCAAAAAATGCAATGAAAGATATGGAGATAACGAACAGTATTCAAGCTCAAAAGTTCATTAAACAATACAAAATAGGAGCAGAGCAAACACGGACCTCTGAACATCAGAGGTGGGATCAGGTGCCATGGAGGAGTGAGCATCCCTGCCGACCGGTCACACCTGCCATGTGCTCCTTGTCATGATCGGGAAATAACGGAAAAATCCGTCGACAATTCAGTGTGTAAATAATGGCCTAACAATTAGTATGAAAAAGGTCAGTCAGCTTTTGACTCAATGATAAATTGTATTTGCTGACAAGGTCATTGTATCGACCATAGAACTTACGAAATGATGACTTTAAACAAAACAGCTGATATTCTTGTTTCATCAACTTGTTCGTCAATAATTTACCTCGTTTTAGAAACTGTACATACGTAGAGCATGCTCTTGCGTATCGAATCAACTGAGAGATATATACCCCGTATGCAGGTGATGAAGGTATATTGCTGCATAAGTAAGGGAAGGTGACGATTGAAAAGTTAAAGTCATCACATTTATCATATGGCTTGGTTGTTAGATTACCATTAACTCTTTTTCAAGTAAAATATCCAAATATGAAACAGATGTGTCAGACTCTGTGGTATCTTTAATCTCAAGCTCACCAGAATATATCGTATCGACATAAGAATGGAAATAGCCATTGTAAATTGACAATAAAATCGTTGATATATCTAATAGGGCTGTGTACTTAGCAAAATATTTCGATATGATACGATACGACATTTTATAAAGCAATATGTGATATATTGGATTATTTATTAAGTTTATCAAAGATGTCTTGTAAATGACATTTAATGCATAAATTTGATAAAAACTTGGTGAGTCTAACATAACATGTTAAAATAGAGTTGTCTATGTATTTTGTAATTAGTTATTTAAGATGTGCTATCTCATTAATGTTTATTTCATTATTGACCAGATTTAATTCAAAACAGTTGAAAATAATCTTTGGTAACTGAAATTCCCAACTTTTTCACAGAATAAAAAGAAAAAATGTCTGCCCGATACGTATTGGAAGTTATTTTTTCGATACGATACATTCCTAAATATCGATGCGTATTGAATATTCAATATATTGACACAGCCCTAATATCTAAATGTCGAGTTGAAGGCCACAAGCAAGTGTTTTCTTCTTTTCACATACAAGATTTTGGACAAATTCTGCTTCATATGAATACAAAAAAAGGTCTGCTAATAACGGGGCACAATTGGTACCCATGGCAATTCCAATAGATTGTTGGAAGACCTGGTCTCCCAAAACCACATAGATATTGTCAATCAGAAACTCAAGCATCTTTTTAATGTCAACTTCAGAGTACTTGTGTGTACAATCAGAATGTTTTTTAACAAAATAATTTTGAAAATGACCAATGACAAGGTAAGTATATTTATGAGTTCCATTTTTATTGAAAAAGCAGCTGTCAATTATATCAAAAAGCCTAGACTTCAATTTATCTTGGGGAATGGTTGTGTATAAAGTAGAAAAGTCATAAGTTTTTAAGCTGTTGATTTTGGTAAAATCTTGTGATTTCAAATTTTCCAAAAGTTCCTTGGAATTTTTAAGTATCCACATCTGATTTACACCACTTCTCAAATATATTGTTGCACAGTACTCTTGAAGTTTCTCCTTCACCGTTAATATCTTAGTGAGGAGTAAAGAAAGAGGCTTGGTTGAACATTTACTGGAACCCGCTATGTATCTTTGTTTGTAAGGATTTTTATGAAGTTTCGGAATCCAATATAAATATGGTAATTCAAATTCATTTTGGTCGTTGGAATATAAAAATATTTAAAACTGACATATGATTTTGAAGAATTTCTTCCTTAGAAAGGGAACTACAAGTATAAGTTGGATTACCACTTGTAGAATTAAATCCAAGTTCCTTTAAAATACATTTAATATAATGAGCCTTACAAACAAAGACAACGTTGTTACCTGCTTTGTCAGCAGGGACCAGTACGTACTGATCATGTAATCTATCTAATTCTTTTTTCACTTCTGGATTATCGAATACAGAAGGATAGATGGTTCTCATATTGCCCCTCAATCTTTTAATGCGTGATTTTAACATACATATGACACTTTTAATCCATTCTGATAAAGTAATGCAAAAAGTAGGTAAAAATAGCTACTTTGGGTAGGTTTTAATACCTACATAGCTCTTAATAGCTACATAGGTAGAAACAGTCTTTGGACTGGACCTGATGTAACCCTGTTTTTTCAGGGTTATTCTGGGTTTTTCCCCTTAACCCCTGAAAAAAAATTCTGGATGTATGCCAGGCCAGGATGATCTTTCATTATTCAATTTGATCGGAAATTGAGCTACAGTAACACTCAATATAAATTTATATATTGTGAGCAATTCACACATAATAAGAATATCTCAACATCCATTCGCACTCATTGTATGTTCATTCACCCTAAAATTTGTTCGCCCTTGATGCCGTTCGCCCTAATTCTTGTTCGCCCAGAGTCCAATCGCCCTAAAACTTGTTCGCACAAAGTCTGTTCGCCCTATTTATACTGCAGAAAGTTGAATAATGAACAAATGGATTTTTTTCAATAAATTATATGTACACTGGTACATAAATTGCACATAGACAACAGACGTATGCATATGGTCACACTAAATACCTGTCCTTTCAAATTTTCATTTTCTTTCTTCTTATATATATCATTTTTAGATCTAAGGTTTGGATTTTACTTATCAATCTTCAAAGGTAAAACCTTGCTCATCTGCTGCTCAGCTCCATAATGGGCCTATTAACGTCTCAGTCCTTTAATTGTTTTCAAAACATAACGCAGATTGTAAAAAAAAAAAAAAAAAAAAAAAAAAAAAAAAAAAAAAACCACGGATATGAACCTCCAAATTACAGTGACATTATTAAGTATAATCGAATCAATTAAGCATGTAAAAAGCAGTAATATCAAATTTGAATTATTTAAGATTATATTAAAAAAAATTACTGTAGCAACATTTGGGGGAAACAATACCCAAGTCGTAAAATATTGAATTAAATTAATAATAAATGTCAATATTTGCTATATACTGTATATACATTAGGGCGAACGAGATATAGGGCGAACAAGAATTATGGCGAACGGACTCATGCAAACAGGTAGATAGGGCGAATGTACCCGATACCCTCATTACCGGAAGTCTTTAATTTTTCACCAAAATGTCACACTCTCTACCATCAGCTCATTCATTCACCTCTATCGTTGGCTCGCATATATCTCACAGTGATAAACACGAGAAATAGTGCGTTTGTTTAAATTCATTATAATTAAATGCCTGCACTAATGTTTCTCTTTTAAGGTAGATATTTACTAGATATATCTAGAACTATTAATTTAATTTGAAATAATCCTTGGAATGTCATGTTTTTTACGTTATATCAAAAATATTGACGTGAGCCCATCGCAGAGGTGTCTGAGAGAGAAACGAACGACAACTCTGTGAGGGAGATTGAAAATGTCAATATAGTCATATACATGTCAATATTTATTTAAGCAGTTTCACTTATAAAATTTGACAAATGGTACCTAATATACACGTGCATACATGCAAACAAATATTTCACAATACATGTACCGGCCTAATGTATCTTTAAGTATTGCTGCAGGACAAAGATGGCGGCAAGAATGTTCGAGTACTCGCCGCGAGAATTGTTTTCCACAATAAGGTCATATGAAGTAACAAAAATGAATATTACAACTTCAATAAACTAACCTCATCTCGTAGTTATCTTCTTCTGTGCACGTTGTCTTGAAGAAATGCAGTGAAAGCGCTGAGTAGATGCAATTGCAAAAGCAATGACAGTAACTGATGTGACAATATGGAATTCTCAAATCAGTCTGACCTTATGACCCATGTCACGTGATCAAGGTTAGACAGTGGAGAGCAGAAATTTTTGAAAATTCTCCTGTTTCTTTACTAATAGGAACTAAAACTTTGTAAGAAGACTTAATTGAAACGTGAAGAAGGCCATGAGAACGCGCCGGGGGTGGGAGGGGGCATGGTCCCCACTTTTTCTGAGTATAGTAAAATTTTTATTTAAATACTGGTTGCCCCCACCCATCCCCGCCCTACCCCCTACCCCAGTTTTTGATGTCGAACACTGGGAAATTTCAAGATTTGGACTGTAAATTAGCTCTCATTTTTTATGTTTATTTTATTTTTTTTTATTTATTTTTTTTTTTTTTTTTTTGCTTGTCAGATTCTTTGGCATTTTGCCCCCCCCCCCCACTTTTGAAACCGTTGCTACAGGTCTGTGAAGAAACGTGCGATGTAATCTAATCCCCTCCAAAAAAAACTCGAATCCACCCCTCCCCAATGAACTCCATATAATTTTTTATATGACAATACGCGAAATCTTAATACACTTAGTTGTTGCATTACTAAATGTAACAGGAGATTAATTATACCTGATATACCAGGCACGGGGTAAGGGGGGTCCGGCAGGGGGTGTGCACTGGTTCCCATTTTTTTTTTCTAAACATATAATTAACTTACTATTGGAAATGTTCATTGAAAGGCACACTTTTTGTTGTAGCATAGTTAAATCATGGCAATTTGGAAATGTATTAATAAATATCGATTAAAAATCGAAGTTGCAACCTACACAGCCACCAAGCTTTGCTATCGTCAAAATAGAAAAGGCCTATAGCTATAATTGTTTATTAGGACTAAAGTCAGGAACAGAATTCATATATATCCACAAACTGGTTTTGCAGTGAAATTTAATTTCCTGTTTCCCTTTCAATCATTGAAGTCCTCAATTGATTTTGAGGTCAAAATTCATATACTGCATAAAATCATTGAAATGCACGGTTTTCTGAAAATGGCTTTAACGAGACTTTGCAATAAGATTTCTAAAAGACAATTATAAAAGACTTTATTTTCTCACTTGACCCCATAATCATTAGCTAATCTATGGAATGGTTTTCAGCAAGTTATTTTTCTTAAAGATCTTGAATTTTTCGTCATACATCCCCATGGCTAAAAAAGACTGATTTCGACACCAATTAAGACACTGCATGCTTAGTTTTCAGAGACTGACGTTCTTTTCGTAGATCTTTTGCAATGAAACAAGTTGATGTTCTAATGTTCTTGAGGCAAGAGGTGAATGACGAAGTTTTTTTTTTCTTCCAATCTCCATTTTTGGTCTTCCATCATAGACGAATCTAGAGGAGGAGGAGTTAAAAAGCTTCGGACCCCTTGGGATTATCAGTACACTATAACAAAGTATCTTCAAAGTATGATTAACAAACAATAGAACTTAAGTCTTTTCTTCATCATTTTCCTCATTAAATGGTATTGTACGGCTACATTTCAAGTACATGTATATTTAGATGGATATAAGACATTTTTTTCAAGCACTTAAATTTATTAACTATTCACAATTTTGTTTGGAAATAGTGCATATTACATAGAAAGTTCCATTTGATAGAAGAAAAAAGCTCTAGTAGGAATATATTATTATTAATTTTTGTACACTTTGCCATAACACTCCTTTTCAATGCAGAAGTGAAGATGTAACTAACAGTGATCGATCTCAAAAAATTCTTTAAACAATACATATCTGTGAACAAGGCATAAAACACGAACCCCAGGTGGGACCAGGTGCCTAAGGGGAGTAAGCATCCCCTGTTGACCCGTCACACCCGCCGTTGGCACTGTGTATTGATCAGGTAGATGGAACATTCCGTAGTTCATTCATTCATTTATTCAGTCATTCTTTATTTCCTCCGAATGGGGAGACTCAAATGCAGTATTACAACGCACGGTTAAACATATTTACAACATATTTGAAGAAAGTTAGACAAAAAGGAAAATAATCAAAAAGATTTACATGAAAAAAAAGTTACACAAAAGTAAAAAATCAGGCAAAACAAATTAATAATACTCGTATAGTCCAGTTTACTAAGAATAAATAACTCTGTAGAAGTGAACGTAGAAAACCAAAGGCCTAACAATTGGTATGAAACACGTCAGCCAACATTTACAATATGCTGATGCACGTCAGCCAACATTTACAATATACTGATGCTGATGCCCTCGGGATTTTCATTTCTCACAGGTTTTCTATAAATTAATTTAGTTTCACGCATGTCTGGAAAAAGCATTCATAAATTGAATTTAATACAAATCAACCATTAGAATTTTTTAAAGGCAAGGTTAGGTTAGACATAGCATTAACACTTTGATTTGTATTCAAGTAAATGTATGGTACATGTATTTTAGACCTTGTGCAGTGTGTAAAAATAAGACCTGAGATATACAATTCTTTGTCAGTTTTAAAATCTGTTTGGTTGGAAAAACACATGGATATACATACAAGTATGTATAGTATTGACGAGAATTTCTAGTTGGATATAAAGATAATCTTATTTCATTCATTTTTTTTTTAATTCAGTAAAATAGATAATAAAAAAAAGTTGCAACAGGTCATGAAAAAATCTATCAAAAAATCAATCAACAAGTATCAATAAGTAAAATAAAATTTACATGTATAACCAAAAAATGGTCAATGCTTAAAATAATCAATACAAGGGTGAAAAATAACTGTTCCTACCACCTGCCTGCAACAAAAGGCAATCCCTCCTAAAGGTACCCCATCATTAACAACAGACCCATGGGCCACAATACTCACCCGAGCGACTCAGGTCTTGCTGTTCTTCACCGGCAGAATAATTTCCCTTTTTAATTTCATAAAAAATTGAGTCCATATAGGGGACTGAAATTCTAGTCCTAAGGAGACAAAGATTTAATCAACGTTATTATCAGAATTTGAAATAGTTGCAGATATTATGAAACATGCACATAAATCAAAAGCACATTGAGACGAAGTATGAATAAATAATCAATTTTTTTTTATTAAGACCGTTCCTTTATGGTTTCTGGGATTTCTTGGAATTTTTTATACGCAGTAAGGTTAAAATTGCTTGCACATGCATTTCCACTTTTGTTTCAGTTTGCCATAAAATGCATGTAAATTACTTAATCTGTGAATTGTACTGAAAATTTACTAAAAAATATTAAAAAACTTAACGTAATTTTTCTTATTCAAATTGTATTCAGTTGTTTTCTAGACTTACTTTTGCTCTTATAAATTCCGCGTCTTAGTTTTTAATGATACTTTGCATGTAAACTTAAAATCAACGGAACTTCATAGACCGCAACATCTCTCTCTCTCTCTCTCTCTCTCTCTCTCTCATGTACCAATGTAAGGGGAAAATAATGAAAAATCTTCTTTAAAACAAAAATACTGTAATGGTTTAGGCCGAGGATATCAGCTTGGATAGCTCAGTTGGTAGAGCACCTGAAGCAGGGGTCCCGGGCTCGATTTCCGGTCCATCCCGGTCCATCCATACATTTTCTCCTTTCTTGTTGCATAATTTTTTGCCATGACAACCCTAAAGTCCTGCCAGGGGCAAATAAGAAGATTGTTTCTTCGACGGCGAAGACTATTTAAGGAGGGAGGAATGTAATGGTTTGGGCTGTGGATATTGGCCCGGGTAGCTCAGTCGGTAGAACCCCTGACTAGTGATGCAGGGGTCACGGGTTCGATTCCCGGTCCAGCCATACATTTTCTCCTTTATTCTTGCATTTGATAAATTTCAACATAGTGTAAATTAAAATTGATACATGTAGATTTATGTCTTAATTAAAGAGAGATCATTTTATTCGACACATTACAAGAAATAATGCGAGTTTCAATTAATATGTTTTTTTTAACTTTGAAGACAAAGTTTCAGTTGAGACCAAGATGATCACTTTAACTCAGCTGAGCATTTTGGCCCGCTGGTCAGTTGATTTATAATTCTTTTTTTAATACACTCTTAGTAAAATCTACATGGTATCACTATTTTACGGGGGTCATTTTTATTCCCCTAGGGTCTGCATTTTTAAGGGTGATGAGACTTTTTCTACAGGCAAAGGGATAAATTTTCGAAGAATGACCGGAGGTGAACAAGAGGCCCATAGTAAACAACTCTCACCTGAGGAACAACGGCCATTTTGTTCTTTATCAGCATTTCCCCAATGTATATACAGTTATATAAAACTCTGATTACATATTATGGCCCCACCCTACCCAGGGGGGTCATGATTTTAGCAAATTTCAATCTACACTACCTAACGATGCTTCTTTACAAAAATGACTAATTATGAATTTGCTGTTCTTGATAAATATTTTAACATTTTTTTTCAATATATTCCTATGTATTGTATAATTTTGATCCCCTATTGTGGTCCAGTCCTTTCCCCTGGGGTCATGTTTTGAACAAATTAAAGATTGAACAAACTTAAATCTACAGTATGTAGCACTTGAAGCTTTCATGTAAGTTTCACCTTTTCTTGCAAAGTAGTTCTTGAAAAGATTTTTTTTGAAAAGCTGCCACCAAAATTTTCACGAATTCTTAACTATCTCTCTTTGAAACAGGGCGTTGTACCCCTTGTAAACAAATTAACTTAAATCCTCTTCATGGAAGAATGCTTTGTGGTAAGTTTTGGTTGAAATTGGCCCATTTGTTCTTTGGCTCAGGTGACCTAATAAGGGGGAAATTAAAAGGTATTCTAGTTAAGTTAGTTTAAGGGCTAATCATAACAGCATCCATTTTTCAAGGTTCATAAACCCTCTGCTCACTCATATAAAATGTTGTCTTAACTTTTATGATTTTCCGAAAGAAAAGTATTTTATAAGTAAAATACAAACTATCATACCATAGCTTGTGGGGCAAAATTAAACAAAAAAGACATTTCAACTTGACAAATCTATAAAGAAATAATAGGCATTTATGTCACTAAGAGTTATCTCTCTGATCAGAGTATCAATGAACCTTAATTCAACTCTTCCGTTCAGAAATAATTTCTTTATGTTACTGTGATGGTCATGGAAGCAAAAACAACAAATCTGAAGATGACAAATGAGTTTATTTACATTGAATCAAATGTTCAAAATGAAGATGAGCATGATGAATAAATGGAAATAGATATGTTATAAAACAAACAACATGAACTTTGATTGAAGAAATAAAATATTTCAAATGCTCTAAAAATGGTGCACTTAAAATGACCATGAAAATATATGCATGTGTAACATTTATGATGTACACTTGATTGTAGATGTGATGATAATGATATGATGATGATTATGATGAGGGGTTGATGATAATCATGATGATTATGATGATGTTGCTGTTGTTGATGATGATGATTGATCAGCAAAGGTCATGAACACCTGTCCACAATATTTGTCTCTATCTTATAGTCACCTCCACTAATTAGCTCACATCCTGGAACTTAATCATAAAGAAGTTATCTGGGTCATGCTGACCTAGTTCACAGATAATTAAAATGGTGACTAAAAATAAAATTTGCACTAAACATGGGCACTTACTGGATGAGGGCACTGCTGACCACCACTGCAGTACTGGGATGTGTGGGACAAATCTACCAGTGTAGCATACTACTGGGGATGAGTTCACCTGGGCTAGGGAGGGGATGGCAGAACTCCTCTGGCCTTGAAGTAAGGGAGTTAACCACTGATCTGGACAGCTCTGCCGGTCGAGCTGCAGATTCCCTCTACAAGGATGGTCTGCTGCAAAATAAACCAGTTCACTATATCGACACTCAACATTTGTCAGAGACAATTAGAAAGTCAATAAAAAAAGACCAAAAACTGTTAGAGGTCATGCCGAGAGGAACCAAGGTAGAAAACACCAAACTTGTGCATAACTTTGCCCTTGATGCTGTTGACAGATGTAGAGCTGAGATAAATCAAGCTCAGGCAGTATATGCTGGAGATGCAGATAAATTAAAAAACAAGCTCTCATATGCCAAACATGCAATAGTGAAATGTTACATGGGAGATCATGCATTACGCAGAAAACACTCTCTGGTGTGCAAAGGGAGAGTAAATTATTGGGAGCAGGAGTTCATATCTAGGTCAAGATTTTACAATACCATCTTCTGCCGAGAACGAGACAAGGCTCCATGCCTGGATCTCAAAGAGGTTGTCTCCAGCTGTCTTGGACAGGACAATCAAAAATAGTAAATCTCAAAAGGTCGAAAGCTTCAACAGAACTCTGCAACGATCCCTGCCTCGTAATGTCACTTTCACAAGAAACTTTGCTGGTCGGGTGCATAGTGCTGCTCACTCTTGCATTCATGGTCCGGGCAGCTCCCTCCGAGGTCTCTGTGCAGGGGTTGGTGCCCCCATTCCTTCTGATTAGAACTGGTACGTAAATCAAATTTGCAGAGAATGGAAGTATAATTAGTCAAATATACCGTGGCACTGCGTTTTATGAGTTAATTGTTAATTAAGCTAGGTTACATGATGATGTCTGTCCAGAACTAAACATGTAAAACATTTTACAATGCATTTATGGATGTTTATACTGATGCTTGCATTGGATTCTGAATAAGCCCTACATGTGCTTTAGACACTCATGCAGTACAGTGTGATAGAGCTGCCTTTCTAGTATGATATTCTTTAAGTTGTATCGAACCCATATTTGCACATATTGTGTGCCTACACGTGAATGCTTTGCCCTAATGCGGCTTTGTATGCTGCATCTGACCTATATTTTAGGACACAATCTACATTGTTTCATAATTACTTGCTTTTGTTGCAAGTCAATGAGAACCAGTTTAGCTCATCAGGTACATCCACCTTAAGCTTTGTTTTTCAGATAAATCAGGATTTTGTGCATGTTAACCTTATTTTGTTAGCATGATACCTTTATATGCTTATGTCATGTATTTATTTTTTTTTTAATGTAAATAAATGTGTATTTATTTGTTAGTTGTGTAATTTTTTAAATGCATTTCTAATGTCATATGAAATGATTTAAGTAAATGTTCATGTAGAGCTGCGTGCATGGCGCAGTGATTAGATCTCTAGCCTTTGCTCTAGAGTTGTGGAGTAAAGTGTTGAACCTTACATTGCAGGTTCGAATCTCATTGTGGGATATGGAGACTGGTACTTCGGATAAGATCGTATCAACCGAGGTCCCGTGTCACAGTAGGTGTTGACAAGAAAAAGATCTCCTTCACTGCTCAATGGCCCTGAGTGCCAAGTACATGTATAGATCTAATTTGCAGCTCTCCATCAGCAAGGGCTGATGTCTTCATATGCATGAGTGAAAAAATCTCAAAAGGGGCATTAAAGCTGAACTTATAAAGCTGAACTTTGGTATCTGGAATAATTGGATATCTTGAATACCATGCATGGATATGTCGAAGTGATTTAGAAGTCTGCAACACTTTTTGATAAGTATTTTACCCTCAGTATCTTAAACCCTCAATGTCAAAGTTCTTTCTTCACCCCATTGAGATAAAAATAATGAGGTTTGACTGTACATGCATTCTACATATGTTATATGAATGCCATTGTTGAAATACAGAGAACTTTGTAACTAATGTATGTACAATGGACAGTTACTTTCTCCATGGATCGAGGTACACAGCTTTAAGCTTGATCACTTTATTGGTCAATGTATATTTTTGGTCAGTTTACATATTGTTGGTCAGTGTACAGGTATATTATCTTCAAACAGGGCTATACAGAAGCCTTGCAAGTTTCTTTTAAGGTCACCTGAGCCATGTGACCTACTGACCTATTTACAAGTATCATTTATAACTGAATGTTCTGGCACGAAATAAATTTGGTTAAAAATAAAAGTTTCAAGACTATAAAATTAAAACAAACTTCAATTAAATTCTACTTGATTTTTAATCTAATTTTGAATGTAAAAAATGTTTCTATACATATATGCAACTTTTTGATCACGTGAAAAAAAAGTAATCAAAAACTTAAATATACTAACTAATATTCTGTTCTCCATTTATACATAGTCTTTGAGATGTCATGAAAATGTAAAAAGAAAAAAAAAAGGTGTTAATTTATTCCAGATTTAAAAGAAATGTAAAAAGTTGGATGCTCAGTGGCGCCAGTACATTTCATCTGAAATCTATATCTCAAGATTACGTCAGGAAAACTCAAAATTAATATTCCAGGTAAGATTTAAATACAAATTAAAATAAGTTCAAATACGTTGAAAAAATTATTTTGAAAGTGAAAAAAAAAGCACAAAAGAATGAAAAAGAACAAGACAAGCACAAAGAAGAATATCCAGTTCTCAATATATATTATTTATGATTTCATGATTTCAATATTTATGATTTGACAACTGCTGCCTCTGAAATTAATATAAAACACATAATTATATTAGAATGGTACAATAAAAATATAATATTATAATAGATATACATAAGGATCATTATACAAATTGTGTCATAATTGAATAGTTCACTATATGGAATTTACTACTGTTTTACATACGTAAAGGGAAATAACTTTTATAACCTTAATCAGTAGCAATACTTTTCACAATTGTGAAGAGTTATCTTTCTTATATAACAAAATAATGAAATAATTCACCGGTTTATAGAACCAAGTCCATCTTACAACGGTAGGTCTTCAAATATAATAATAAGTATTATAAAAGAAATAAATTCCTAAAGATATATGCTATTTACAATTTCTCTAGATCTGTAACTATATGCCTGTCTTTGTCCAAGAATTCGTTAGAATTATATAAATTGATGAAACTATAGGACACCTTTCTACAACTTTCTACATGAAATTCAAACTGAATAATGTTCACTCTGAGTGTAATACATCTACTACACATACATCTGATAATAAGACAATAATTTAGTGAATGATAACTTGTTTTCTGAAGTTGAAAGTTAAGCATATACTATAAAGAAATTGGTATCTTGGACCAATTTTGGACGACTAAAAAAAATAACTGAAAAAGATTATTTATCAGTAAGAAATTCAATAAAACAAAAGAATCAAATCTGTAAAAGATGATTTGACAACACAAGTTTTGAAAACTAAAACTTTTCCATGAAGATTTCTATTATTTTCTTTTTCTGGTTGTAAACATATATTCATAGTACACAACTTTCACAAATATGAAAATGATGATTGACCAACAAAACTAATATTTTTAACCCTAATTATGTGTTAACATGGAAACCACAGTAAGTTACAAAAAATAGCTTCAATTTCAACATTTTTCTAAATAATCTTTTAAATAATAACAAAAAAGTATACTGATATTACTTTCAACCAATTAAGATCTGACAGCTAATTATTAAAGATACGTATGTATTTAGTTTACAGAAAAGTTTAAAGCAAATCTAAATAGCAAGGCATCTGTTGTCATGGCAACACTAACATTATATCGTTTTACAGAAAGAAATTTGAGAATTATGACTTAAAGGTGCTTGGACACAGATTTGAAGTTAATATTTACTAATATTTAAATTTTCTGTATAATTTCATGACTTATATGTTGCTATATAGCATTTCATACGAAAATTTGATAAAAATCTTATTTTATCTGGAAGTTATTGAAACTTTGAATTTCTGGACGCGTTTGATAAACACATCCTTGCACTTTCACAAATTTTAACTTTATCCTTATTACTTTAGAAAAGTAGCAATTTTGTTGTTTATTAATGAAAAATATTAAAACTATAATGCAGAAATTTCAGAGTAGAAATGTAGAAAGCAAAATCCTTTTACCAGTATTGTCAGTCCGTGCTCAGTGGTGTGTGCAGAGTTTAACAATTGAACACACCCGGTGAAACGTAAACATTAATAACAACAGAGCTCGTGCCCTGTTTACAAAAACAGTTTACTTTTCACGGGTGTATTCAATTTGTTAAACTCTGTACACAACTACACAACATTGAGCAGGGGCTGACAATACTTAAGTGAGTGGGTTTTACTTTCGCACATTTTTACTCTGAATTTTCTGGATTATAGATGTAATATTATTCATTAATACACAACAAAATTGCTACTTTTCCTAAGTATTAAGGATAAAGTTAAAAATCGTGAAAGTGCAAGGATGTGTTAATCAAAAGCCACCCGAAATTCGTAGTTTCAATAATTTCCAGATTAAATAAGTTTTTAATTTTATTTTCGTGTGAAATGCTATAGCAACATATAAGTTGTGATATTATACAGAAAATTTGAGAAAATATAAACTTCAAATCTGTGTCTATGCACCTTTAGTTTAAATCTATACATATAGAATAAAATTTTAACTTATTCATATAAAACCTGCAAAAAGCTGAGCAATACAATAGACATGATTCTTATACAAAACAGGCTTATCTATACATGTGGGTTTCAGATGTTGACAGACTACACATCATCCAGAAAGTTACATCATGTACACCTAAACAAGAGGCCCGACGGTCTTAACGGTCATCTGAGTACAATACAACAATTTAGAGGATCCATAAACTGATAAATGAAGCCTTGTTGCCCAAAAGCAAGAAAAATAGTATGATTAGCATCAACAAAATAATTGGTCTAGTATCTATCTGTCCCCCATTTATCACTATTACCATGCAGACTATTAACAAATGTCTATTTTTTTAACCCCATATTATTAACTCTCACACTGGCCTCTCTTAGCCTTTGAAGAAGATATAAAAAGAGATGTTATTTTTGTCTCATTTTTATTCATTTATTATTTCCAAGTCTACCTGATCATTAAAACTATGAAAGTACTTTTCAGATTTTCAAGAATTAATGCAATTTTACTATACAATGAATAGAGCCCTGCCCTAACACCAGAACCCCTGACCCTGGGGCCATGAAATTCACAATTCTGGAAGAGGCACTCTTGCTCATCATAACTATGTACTTATAGTTTATTTAGTATCCAGGGAGTAGAGAAGAAGATTTTCAAAGAAATAATGCATTTTCACTATATAATCAATAGAGGCCCGCCCTAACACCAGCACCCATGACCCTGGGACCATGAAATTCACAATTTTGGAAGAGGCACTCTTGCTCATCATAACTATGTACTTAGTTAGTTTATTTAATACCCAGGAGCAGAGAAGAAGATTCTCAAAGAAATAAGGCACTTTCACTATTTGATCTATATATGCCCATCCTATCACCAGAACCCCTGACCCTGGGGCCATGAATTTCACAATTTTGGTAGAGGCTCAATGCTTATTACAATCATGCGAACAATTTGACTGCTTGATGTCCAGGAGTAAAGAAGATTTTTAAAGATTGCATTAATTTTGGTGGTTTTAGCCCCACCCCTCAGGCCCCAGGGGGGCAGGGACCATGAAATTCATATTTTTTCCCCTTCACCCATATATGCTATATGCCAAATTTGGTTGAAATTGGTTAAGTGGTTTCAGAGAAGAAGCTAAAAATGATCAAATGTTAACGCACAACGACGAACAAAAACAGATTGCAATAGGTCACCTGAGCGACTCAGGTGACCTAAAAAAGACAATTCTGCTAAAGATATATTCCTAGTACATGAGTCCAAAATTAATACTGTAGGCCTTAAATAAGATGCCCAAAACGAGAAAATGAAAATGTCTCTATATGTCTGTATAAATATATATAAATGTCAGACTCTGCCGAGAGCCGAAGCAGTGAGATGAAGATTTTGTGACCCGGGCTAAGTGAAATCCAGCCTGTAGACTCCTACATGGAAGCTGTGTCAGATGACCCAAACTCAAAACTATACAAAGTCCTTCACCAAGAGAAGACTGCTAAATTGTGGAATCAGGCATTTAAAGAACAATTAAAGAAGTTTCCAGACTGTGACAGTTCACTGGACTGGAACCAACATTAGGAGGAAAAACGAGGCCTGGCATGGATCCTTTTATCCGATGTAAGAAGTGCCACTACACCAGTCAATGAGAAAAGCTTTACGAAGAGGTGAGGAGATCTGGAAGGGGATGAAGAGCTGCACAGCTAAATGTGGCCATGGCTATCGGTCACTTGGGTACCAGCATTACTACAGAGGGTATGCATGGTATGCTTCTTGGTGGAAATATTGAACCAGCTTCAGCCACCCATGTGCAACAGACCTGCAACAAAGTGGGGAAATTATCATAGATGTGAATAAAACTAGTATGAAGAAAATCAATAGGGCAGAACATTCAAGAACTTAATGAACCAGTAGTCTACGTCGAGACTGTAGCCCTACTGTCTGGTTTTTACTTATAACAAAGGAAGAGAAAAGTAACTTGGACTTGAAACTTTGCATCAGCAATAAATGGAATAGTGATCCTTGATTTAGTCTCTTTTCATGGTAAGATTGCAATCAGACAACAACTGTAGAAAGAGTAGCCTTTTAAAAGAATTTTATAGAAATTTCGATTTTAGTTACCATGGCAACATCATTCATCAAAATAAGAAAAAAACGATAAAGACAATTATGTATCTAGTCTACTTGCATGCCATGTTATATCAAAATTGATATCAGACCAAACTGTAGGAGGTGTAGCATTTTGAAAGTATTTCACAGAAATTTTAATTTTGCTAACCATGGCAACAGAGTTTATATAAATCAAAAACCGATGTCTTAGTGTACTCTATTTGTGTGCCACAAATCAGACCAAAACTGTAGGAGGAGTAGAATTTTGAAAAAAAAATTTACAGACAGACGACGAATGACAGACACCTTACAATAGCATGATCTCTTCTGGTCTCTGACCAATAGAGCTAAAAATGTGGACTTCCTGATACCCCTATCAGAGGGGAAGGAGATGTTTGGTATAATAATGCCACCTTCAGTGCCACTGGAAAAACCAATTCCAAGCTGCCACCCAAGTGACTTATACTGTAAGTGAAAATGTTACTCAGAGGAAAAATGTTGAGGCAGTGTTCTGTGGGAATAAACTATGCAAGAAAGGCACACACCTGAGAAGGAAAGGCCCAGGACACGAAGACTGCACTGCAACCATTCCTCTGGAGACCACCATCGGAGATGAGAAGAGATTGGCCTCAAATTATGCATTGGTGAGTTAAAAATATTAAGTGATGACGGTCTACTAGTCATTTCCCATTTCACCAGTGATGGAGATAGTGCCAAGGCATCTGGTGCATCTGAAAAACAAGGACATGTCATTGAAAACCTTAAAGAACCTCAAAGAAAACAGACTGCTAAGGTTCCATTCAGCAGTCACATGTTTCTGAGAAGAACCAATGCCATATTAAGAGAATCCATGAAGAGAAGATTTGCTTGGACCTGAAGCTTCAGTGAAGGACAGAGCATGAGAACTGCTACACAAACTATCCGAAGAAGACTTACCTTTGATGAAACTGGCTATGTCTTCTGCTGTCTAAACATAAACTGCTACCAGTTAAAGGGCAGTGATGAAAGTCCTGTCAACTTTATTCCTTTTTCTGTCATGGACTGAAAAGCAATAAGTGGAAATCTTCAGTGGTGCCTAGTGACTTTGAATTAAACATGACTGAGGAAGACAAATGTTTGTTAAAAGACTGTATAAATTTGACTTTAGGACTAAATAATCTTCAAGTTAATAGAATTAAGTATCATACTTGTACACAAAAGCTGAATCTGTGAATAGGGCATATTCATAATCAAATCCAAAATATATTACAAGTAGTGGAAATTTTAAAAGTAGAATACATAAAGTTGTGCACTCACTGAATAGGGGTCATGGAAATTCAACATTGGAACTTTGTGAATCTGTAGGGGAATCTGTTATAAAAGAATGTAGAGTGGTCCATCATCTAAAACAACAACAAAATAGGCAAAATGACTTTAAAATGAAACAAAAACTGTTAAAATATAGACACTTACAGTAAACCACTGACGTATCCAAAATTAACAAAAGGCCCATGGGCCACAACGCTCACCTGAGTAACTTTGGCCTTGTTGTTTTTCACCTGATTTCCCCCCTTGTAATACATATCGTGGTCCCAACCTTAACCAGGGGCCATGATTCGAACAATTTAGTATCTACCCAGGATGCTGCCACTTAAGTTTCAGCCTTTCTGGCTCAGTGGTTCTTGAGAAAAAGATTTTTAAAGATTTTTTCTACATATTTCAATGCAAAACTGATTCCCTGTTGTGGCCTGCCCTACCCCGGGGGTCATGATTTCAACAATTTAGAATCTACACTACCCCAGAATGCTTCCACATAAGTTTCAGCTTTTCTAGCCCAGTGGTTCTTGAGAAGAAGATATTAAAAGATTTTTTCTACATATTTCAATGAAAAATTTGGATTCCCTTTTGTGGCCCCGCCCTATCCCGGGGGTCATGATTTGAACAATTTAGAATCTACACTACCCTAGGATGCTTCCACATAAGTTTCAGCTTTTTTGGCCCAGTGGTTCTTGAGAAGAAGATTTTTTAATGACCCTACCCAATTTTTGTCTTTTCTTGATTATCTCCCCTTTGAAGGGGGCTTGGCCCTTCCTTTGAACAATTAAAACTCCCCTTTACCTAAGGATGCTCTGTACCAAGTTTGGTTAAAATTGGCCCTGTGATTCTTGAGAAGAAGTTGAAAATGTGAAAAGTTTACAGCTGGACGGACGGACGGACAGACGGACAATGGGTGATCAGAAAGGTCACGTGAGCTAAAAAGGAAATTGTGTTAAAAAAAGCTGTGTATGTAATTTAAATGTATGAAAGCATTTATAAATACATAGCATCTATTCTGTGAATTGTTACATATTTAAATAAAATTGCTATGTTTTACTGCATCAATGGCCAGGATATGTAAATGACGTATAATTGTGTGTGTAAAATGTGACATTTTCTTACATGGGTGAGTCTGTACATGTAAATATGTTTTTTTTCAGTATTTATCTTAATTATTTTTAGAAATTATTTTCATTAATTATCTTGTTTTTCTTACCTGTCTGACGATTACAACAAAGGTTACAGAGGTGATTGGTAGAAATACAGGTATACAGGTGTCAAAACTCTGTTAATGATGTACGTAGTATGTACTACACAGCATCCCGCATTGTATATCCACCATTGTTGATCTTTAACAGGGGAGACTACTCCTGAAATCAGAAATATCATAGTCAAAATGAATGTCACCTGTTACTTTAATACATGTACATAAGCATACTTGAATCCACTCATAACAATTACTGGTATATATGCTGAATACCAATATGACTTACATAGCCTTACTGTATAATGTGAAATCTGCTCCCATATCTACATGTAGCCCCACCCTTCACCGAGCTTGAATCTGCAAGACTTTGGAATGTAGATTTCTCATGAAATACAAGGTGATCCAAAATATCTGATACCATTTTGAAGGTTGATAAAACTTCCACATGGCATACATGTATAATAAAATTTAATAAAATTTTTCAAAATTTAATACCTGCTTTGATATTTTCTATAGCATATGTCATGTACAATTTATATATTTTTTAAACCCACAATTTATGAAATAATGCAGTTATCTAAGCACACTTAATACATGAAGTCCCTTTTAAGCAAGCATGAGATAAAGTGAAGTCTCCTTCAAAGTTTGTGATCACATCACTGCACATGTCTGGAGTAACTTCTCACATTTCCCCGAGTATTACAAACTTGAAATTCTCATGGAAAGTTGGCTTTGTTCTTTAGATACCCCCCACAGATAGAGTCCAGTGAGTTTTAATGGAGAACTTCAACCCTTTGGTATACATTTTACTACATGATAAAAATAGTATCAGTTTTATGATGCCCTACAGTGCCTAATATCACATGTAGTGACATCAGTGTTTTCTAGTATTACTTGTCGATGAAAATGATAGCTGCAGCAGTTTAAAATGATGTATAAATGAAATATTACTATAATTGATGATAATTTTTTTGAGGATCAAAGTAGTATCAGATATTTTGGATCACCCTGTATATTTCAGACCTCTTGCATTTTGTTTATTATTGCCACACTAGGATACATGAGTTCATTTAAGAAATGAGTTTTATTTTAATTTGAAAATTCATCAGGACATGAACTGTGACGTTTTATGCTGGCATTAGCATTTCATAACAAATATGCATGCATGAAGCATTGTAGTTTAACCTCATGAACTTCAAAGAATTCAAATCTTATATTTACATAATTTTTCTGATGACTTGCCATAATTAAATTCTGCCATTCAACCTCGAAACAAAACAATTTACAAAAGGCCTATACTTTCGATGTCAAGTCCACTATAATGTCAGAATGTCCCAATGGAAGAGTCTAGTGGTTCTTGAAAAGGATCGAGTCAAAAAGTTTACAGATCTACAGACAGAAGGACATTTGTCAAAATATTATCAGAAATGCTCACATGAGCTTTCAGCTCAGGTGAGCTTAAAAATGCAAAGGAAAAACAATAATTATCATTTACATTTGCAAATATTTTTTTTATATGAACCTATTGAAGAGAAAATATGTTCAATTCTGTATGAACTTATTAGAGGGTCAGAGGTCACGGCCTGACCGAATCACACAGCGAGATGATATCTTGTCTACATATTTATGTTACCAGCTGGTTACGGTGACACTGGTTTCGGAACTTCTAAGCCATTAAAGCAATGAAAAAGATATAATTATTGAAACATATATTTTTTTTCGTTCAACAAATGATCATTAGATCTCTCTGCGGTGTGAAGAATGCCTTTAATTAGCCTAAAATCACCCTTACCTTTTTAACACGAAATTCCTTTGAAGGTATGTAAACTGAAGATGATACCACCGCTTTTGACTTCATATATAAAGAACTCATACAATAATAGTAAGATTATTCTCAGTAGAGATCATTGTTTTTTCATTATGAACAGATATTTCCTGAACTGGACAGCTGAACATCAATGTAAGTATTCAAATGTTGGAGCGAGGCGAACTCTCAAGACCAAACAGCTTCTAGGTCATTGCGCGTCACAACATAGCAATACGGCAGGCCGTTCGTGTAATAAATGCAGTTCTATTCAGAATATTCATCTCAAATGTAAATAAAAGTAATAAACAACAATGTTAAAAAGTTCACTGGGAAATGAACTTGGTTGATATGTGATCAAATCTTCTGAGAAGCCCTTTGGGCTTCACAGGATTTGATCACATGACCAACCAAGTTCATTTCCCAGAGAACTTTTTAGTATTGTTGTTTATTTCTTAATTATACAGTGCATAATAATGTACTCACATTGTCACTAGATCCAGTTGTTTTCAGTACCACTGATACAGGTTTCGATGGGTAATTGCTTCTTTCTCTCTGTAAAAGCATAAAAAATTGATGGTGTTTGATCATGATCATAGGCTGTTATGGTACTGACATTAGGGCAATGCCAAATTGTTATAACAAACATCAATTTAACTTTGTGAAAATTTACAAAAATATTAGAGGAAATAAATTATATATGCATTTTTCTGATGGACAGAGGGAATGAAAATGCTATGAAATTGGAAGGTTTTACATGTATTTACATGTATGTAGAATATGATACAGTATCGTTTCTGTACTTCTGTTCAGGACGCCCACGTGGTGCAGTCATTAGAGCATTTGATCCAGAGTTGTGGAGTAAATCATTATGTCGCGGGTTCAAATCCCAATATGATATGTGCAGACCAGTCCTTCAGATGAGAAGACCATAAAAACCAGGGTCATATGTCGCAGTAGGTACTGGCATGAAAAAGATCCCTCACTGCTCAAAGACCATAAGTGCCCAGTACTGGTCTAAATTTGCAGCCCCCCCATCATCAAGTGGTGGCATTTCAATATAATTAAAAAATTCCACCATGGACACTCATCTGAAATATGGCAAAGTGCTCGAACAATTCAAGTCTAAAAATATTTCTGAATCTCGGAAATATCCGTAGTCTACAAGCCTTGCAATGACTCCACAAGTATCCCCTACCCTGCAAGTACCCTGGATATTTCCATTTTCCTTAAAGAAGCAGGTAAATAAAGGCCTCTTTACACCCTTCCTACTTTGCACCTTAAAGCAGAATTCCCATTATTTTAGACTTCTTAGTTTTTTTTTAGACCCTCTCTTTTCCATCTCTTCCATCAAATAACCTCATTCCAATACCATATATATCCACAAGAATTTTTATGAAAAAAAGTCAAAACCCCTATTTTTAAACTGGCACTACTTGGCCATGGGTGATCAATGAAAATGGGGTAAAATTAGTAAACTGTTAC
Source organism: Saccostrea echinata (assembly GCF_033153115.1). NCBI lineage: Eukaryota > Metazoa > Mollusca > Bivalvia > Ostreida > Ostreidae > Saccostrea > Saccostrea echinata. The sequence goes on from NW_026889761.1 coordinate 537,451, forward strand.
ATGATAAAGACTCTGACCTGGATTGATTTTCATAAAACTTGGTACAAAATCTTCTACAGCCATTATACGACACATCATTGTGAAATCTCATTGCATTTGTCATCTGAACAGCAGAGTTATGGCCCTTTGAAGTGATGTGTAGGATCTCCTGATAATAGAGGATGAAATGAGCATCAGACACACAATGGACAATTTTGAAATGCTCACATATCACATATGCTGCAGTAAATTTTTCTTATCAATTTTTATTTATTGTATAAATATCCCCTCTACTTAATTCTGATAACAACTTTGATCAAGAATATAGATAAATACTCTTAAGATTTTTTTTGAAAAATTACCCCCAATTATGGTGAAATTCTTTAAAAATTGTCATATATAAAATACATATAGTGAACACAGAGAGGATGATGGAGGTAATTATTCTAACAATACAACTTCACCGGTAAATACCAGTTCTGAATCTAACATCATGCACTGTGCTGCACTCAACAAAAGTAGGAATTTCTGGAAAATACTCACTGGCCAGTGTTAATTGTCAGTCCAATTCTCCTGAGTTTGCCTTATTCCAAGAAATCCATCAAGGCGGTCTTTGCTGCAAAACATCAGCATCAAACATGTCCCTAGCATATGCCCTTCAGGAAACTTCAGTAGGGACAGAGAAGGCTAAATTCCTGAGCTACCTGGACATTCTGCCTCACACTAAGGCCTCTCTCCAGAAGCTCCTGTTCAAAATAAGCAAAAATATTTTTTTTACAAACCTAAACAAATAAGATATGCATCAAAAGATACAGAAAATGTAAAAGATCAACAAGACCCGAAGCCAACCAGAAGATGTCATGAAATCTCAACAGATGACCTTTATAACAGTAATCATGATTAATTGCAATACCCCTTAACAGAATGCTAGTATACACTTATTTCACGACTACAAGGGGAACAGTCAAACTGTTGTCCCGAGGTAATGGGAAGACCTGGGAAACTGTTAACAGAATGCTAGTATACACTTATTTCATGACTACAAGGGGAACAGTCAAACTGTTGTCCCGAGGTAATGGGAAGACCTGGGAAACTGTTAACAGAATGCTAGTATACACTTATTTCACGACTACAAGGGGAACAGTCAAACTGTTGTCCCGAGGTAATGGGAAGACCTGGGAAACTGTTAACAGAATGCTAGTATACACTTATTTCACGACTACAAGGGGAACAGTCAAACTGTTGTCCCGAGGTAATGGGAAGACCTGGGAAACTGTTAACAGAATGCTAGTATACACTTATTTCACGACTACAAGGGGAACAGTCAAACTGTTTCCTGAGTTGTCATGAAATAAGTGTTTTATTACCTAACCTACTATATAATTTCTTAAAGTAATGATAATAAAGACACATCGACAAAAGTATGCATTATTTCTTAGTGTTATCATGCCCTAATAAATATTGATGTATACATGTATTGTTTAATAAAAAACATAAGATGACTTGAAGGTTTAAATATAGCACGCTGAGTCGAACGTTTTAAAAGGCAAGGATCTACAGAGAGTGAAAGGGGCCTACATTTTTCCAAAAATTACCCTCAGAAAAGGTGTTCTTGTCCTCTTCTTTCAAATGATATTAAATTGAATCTCTATTTATATGGGTATCAGGATTACTCTTCAAATCATAATCTCAAATTTATTGCCATGAAAATGCTTCAATTTATACATAATTCAATATTATAGCTGTAAAGTACGGGAAATTAATCATGACGTCATAATGGATTAGTTCAGCCATGCAACAGTATACAGTTGTTGACTGGGGTAGAGGGAAACAGACAGTCAATCTGTTGGACCAGAGTGCAAGCTGTTGCCCAAGGCCGCAGGCAACAGCTTGCACTCCGGTCCAACAGATCGACTGTTTCCCGAGACTCCTGTCAACAAATGTTTTGTTACACTCCTACTAAATCAAATTCATAACTTAACAGAAAATAAAACTGTCCCGAAGAAGATGTAGTGATAAGTCCAGAGTCTCCAGATATTTTCAGATTTCTGGATTTCATCCTCTTTCGCCGCAACAAAACGAACATCTGCAATTTATGTTTATCTTAACAACAGGTTTAAACTACTCGGCACTCCTCGGATGATAACATTTAACTCACAGTTACCCGAATCAGCCGAGGTTTGCCGAATTAGGAAAAGATAACTCAATTTAGCGCCATTTGACTTCAGCAGACTACAGTCTTTTTTAACAGTCTATTTTATCAGTTCCTGGACCAACAGTCGGGGAAAACAGTCAAACTGTTGGACTTTTTAAAGTAAGAAATTATACAGGGACTGTTTAGTAGGGGTATAACAATTCATTTTGTGACCAGGTAAACAGTTTTGACTGTTTCATGATGTGCAAAAACATTAAAATGAATCAGGAAACAGTTCAAAATGCCTAATTAAAATTTATATAGTAGGTTAGGTAATAATGAAGCCTTTGCCTTGCCTGTTAAAACCAACACTGATAGAAAATACATATACATGTAGTACATATACTTGCCTGTGCTCTGCAAAACAAACTGCTGGACAGGTGCATGGCTAAGGGGCAAGAGAATGGAAGTGGATTGTCCAGGTGGTCATCCTGAGTGTACCTCTAATCTACCACGGGCAACTTTGACCTGCATTGTCAGATATGAGATGGAGAAGGACACTGGCACACAGCTGTCCCTACATTAGTCTGGTATGTTACTAGAGACAATGATGACAAAAATGTCAAAGAAGTGGACAAAGCAATGCAAGATCTACATCCTCTATGGAAAGTAAAGCATCTAGCTGACCACATAAAACTTGGGCAAAGTTCTGTGCCAGCAACCGAGCAGTTTATAGGAATGCAATGTTCCACACCATTGCAATGTACCATACTAAGACAGAAGAAAGTCGCTACAAAGAGTATTCATCAATGATCTACATGTAATTAAAGTCAAGATGTGCTTTGATTGTCAAAAAAATGTTTACCAAGTTAGACCAAGACCTACAGAAGATGAGGGATTTCTCAAATTACATGTCCAAGAACGATTTCGATGTTGATATCTACAATATTGACAATATCATGATGATATTGTCCATATCTATGATATCGACAATATTTTGATGATATTGTTATGATATTAATCCTCAGTACTATGAAATTGGAAATACTGGATGCAGTATAAGACTTAGTGCTATATGGATATCCACGATATCCTGATAACGTATGGATATTGATCCAGATCTGTACAAATTATTCTCAAGTTGAGCTCCACGTGTATATCATAATTTAAGAAGGCCACAAATGATGTTGATATTGATTAATTAATCTATTATTGATAATTATGAATGTCTAGATTAATAAGGAAGACAAAAAGAGGTTAAGGGTTAATTGTTATTGTCAGAGGTTAGGGTTAGGGTAAGGTTTTGGGTAAGAGTGAACATTGATTAAAAATGTCATGGTTTGAACAATCATGGTTTGATATCGATATATCGTTGATATCGACAGTAGGGCAAACTTAATAATCAGGACGTACATACTCTCATAAAGTATTGCACAAAGAAATACAGCCACAAGAGTGATGACAAAAATGTTTTTATATTGATATGATATTACTGATATCGACGATATCGATGGCAAGTACAACATTTGTAAATTTAAAGTATTTAAATAAAGACACACATACACAATGACAACTTCAAGAATGGTACCAACCTAAGCCGGGTTGAGCAAACATGAATCGATATCGAAGCGATATATATATATCATCGATATCAAAGATATCTACACTACAGGGAAAACTTCACAAAATGATAGTATTCAAGTAACTCACATTTTGAAGAAACACAATTTTGAGGGTGGTAACTATAATTCATTGAACAACCATTGATTTGATATTGATACAATATTGTGGATACCTGTATTGACAGTAAGGAAAACATTGTAAACAGAAAGTATTCTAATATACACATAAGTATAAAGAAATATGGTAGCAAACTATACAAAAAAGTATTCTGTCAATATAGTAACTATAGCGTGTCTTGGATAACTCGGATTTCTTACCTAAAGTCTTAGAATTCACTTTTCGATCTGTATTGTTTTACTGGCCGTTGTTTAATGTGTGTGACAGACTCCCTCGTTTGTGATATAGGATTTGTTTCCAACTGGTGGAATAAAGTAGAAATCTGCATGACTTTTATAAAATCCAGGTCCTGCAAATGATTGAAAATGACATACATGTATTGTAACAGAAATCCTTAAAATGAAACTATAAGCATAGAAGCCAGCAATGCCATGAAGTTGCCGAGTGCTGATCAACTGACACAATGCCAACAAGTCCTACCACCTGCAACATGCCAAAGAACATTGAGATTTCCCAAACAATGGTCTTGGGTTGTCTTTACTCTTTGATACATCTACAGAACAACTTACCTGGAACATCAATAGGGATGCGCGATTTTATCGGTGTACCGGTATATCACGATTTTTTATTGCGTGATACGTATCGTGATACGAAGACTAAAATACCGGTATTTGGTACATAACTATAAATATTCATTTGTTTGTTCAATCTATTGAATGACAATTACAGGAAGTGTAAAAAATGTTGAAAACAGTTAAACAACTGCATCCAAACATTCTTTATATTAAATAAATAAATATTTAAACAGTAAAGTTATGTTTTTATTGCATATTTTTAGGAAATATTATGGATATTCATATGAAATTGTAGTAAAAATTGTATGTAAAAATATCATGATTTATCGTGATATTTTTTTTTTTTGGAAAATTGTGATATATCACGATACAAAATTTCCGCCGATACCCATCCCTAAACATCAATAAGATTGCTGGAATATAGTACTGTGAACACGGAAAGTGACAGTTATACAGTTAATAGACTAGACCAGAAGTTCCTCTACAATCAAGCCTATCACAGACAAGAGAAAGCGAAGAGCAGATACTGCTGACCAGGAAAATGGCAATAGAGCATCAATCAGTCACTAGTGCAAGGCACAATCTGAGGTCAAAGAGAGAAAAGAATGACCTACTATGAACGTCAATTAACAATTAATTGACAATGACAATAATTTATGCATGTCTCTCCCATCTTCAGCAGTGTAACATAATGTGATATACTTACTAAGTTCGTCATGTGCAGTGCAAGGGGACAGGGTGGGTAGGGAGGTGGGTGCCCCAGGCAGGTGCCCCCGGATAAATGCAGGTCTTTCGCTATAATATTGTAGATGCCATGTAACTCCAGCATATGCTCTGGCATTTATAACTCATGGCAACGATGATGTAAGATGACACTGAGTCTATGCACGTGTATCGTCTGTCACCTGTTCTTTATCGGATGTTAAATTTGTTGAACACGATGCCATTCTTGATTCTTGTCGTTGCTACTTCTAACCCATGTAACCCGCCCCCTCCAAATACAACACTTATCTGTTAAAACCAGGGACAGAGCCAGGGTGCACCGTATCCATGAAATATAATGGCTTGCCTTCAGGTTGAACAGACGAGAATTCACTAGACCATGTTTCACGACCTATGCCCATATCTCATTTGCATAAAAGAGGTCAAACCGTTCATTAAGAAAACTGTACCCTCTCCCACGAATTTTGACCTTTGACCTGATAAATGGCAAAGACAAATAACACTGTAGAATCTACTTAAACCTAACTGTTAATGAAAATGCTGTTACACCTTAAAAAAAAAACAAAAAAAAAACTCAGACTAATTGAAAGAGATGGAGATAACATGTTGCTAAACCGCGGAACGGAAAACAGAAAGAAAATAGGAATAATAGTGAAAATAAAAATGAAAAAATGTTCATTCACGTGTATTTGCGACTTTTTAAAGATATTCTGAATCCAGTTGATAAATTAAAATTGCTAAATTCCTGCCAGCTTAGCAATTAACATGAATTACATACACATATCTATAGAATGAAATATATTTGAAAAATGTCAGTCAGCATTTGACTTAATGATACATATAGGTTGTATTTGCTGACAAGATCACTGTATCGACCATAAATTGCGAAATGATGACTTCAAACGAGACTGTTGATATGCTTGGTTCATCAACTTGTTTGTCAATAGCTTGCCTCGTTTTAGAAATTGTTCATACGTAGAGCATGCTCTTGCGTATCGAATCAACTGAGAGACTTAAACCCCATAAACAGGTGATGAAGTTATATTGCTGCATAACTAGGGGAAGTTGACGATTGAAAAGTTGAAGTCATCACGTTTATCATAAAGCTTTGATGTTAGGTTACCACAAACGTCTTTAACTAATATAATATCCAGATATGAGACAGATGTGTCAGATTCTGTTGTATCACTTTTATTTCAAGCTCACTGGGATATAATGAGTCAAATATTGTTCCTTCGTATAGATTTATGAACCTTTCCACAAAATATCTTCTACCAGATAGTAAGAGAATTCAGGTTTTTTTTTCAGGAGACATTTTCACAAAAAAGTTTCTAAAAATATCTAAATTATCATAAACCGTATGGTGTGTGTGTGTGTGTGTGGGGGGGGGGGGGTTCCGATAATTTTTATTTATATGAAACTGGATATAATTACGGTAGTGCCCACTCAATAGTAATGTATGATACTTTCAACGTTCTGCTTTTAAAAATTTTAGAAATGTTGTGAAAAAGACATTTTTTCTAGATTTTTCTAATCAGATAATTTTAATACTCAGCTCTCTCATCTTCTATACTTATAAATTAATAAATTTTGCAAATAAACTCCGAAACGGGTGCACCAGAGTTCTTACTTACTCCTCTGAGAATACACACGATACAAGATGATGTCCGTAAACTATATTTAGATTTCACTTGCATTGTAAGTATCGTACATTAAATTAAAAGTCTACTTTTATTTTCTATAAACAGCCATGAAATAGCAAAAACGTGAGTACGGTGGCGTTTCCGGTTGGCGGATCTAAGTTACTGGCAATTTTTAATGAAACTGACAACAAGCAATCGTTTATTTATTTCATAAAACGTCATCACTTTATTATTCAATCAAAACTTGATTTTAATGATATAAAGGAAATAAGTTGTGATACCCGATTAAAAAGGAAAATGTGCAGATTATTTTCGTCATTCACCGATCGTAATATTGACGGAAACTTCTAGAACATCATATAGCATCGAGCCCGATGTTAAAAAGAAAAACGAGGTGATTATAGCTGCTTTAACATAAAAAAGCTTTTGTGTGAATGGTCTTTGAAATAATGGTAAATCATTGATAATACTGTAAGTTGTGAATATACTTATATATTACTATTACATATATGTAGTAGGTTTTCCTAATAAATTTATCGGTAAAATTTGTATATATATTCCTCATTGAGAGCATCGTGGCAACGAACCCGAAGTACAATTTGTACTTCGTAATAAACTTGCTTACATGAAAAGAGAATATTAATGAATTAGGCATTATTCAAATACAATTATGCTGTAAAATTTTGCTTTAATCAATACATTTCTTTTTTTTTTTTAAATACAGTCTTTTGTATCAAATACTCGGCCTATTCCAGTGGCGGATCCAGGAATCTTGAAAGGGGGGGGGGGGCAACCAGTTTGGGGTTGGGGTAGGGGTCACGGACACACACCAAAAAAATTGACTTATTAAATTTTATGTATATTTTGGACACAAAATGGGAGGGGGGCTGGCCCCCCTCTAAATCCGCCATTGTATTCATAGGGCGTTATATAAAAGCTAATTTTTACACAGGTTCTTGGGTCTTGGATTATAAATATTTATGTACCTTATTGATATGTTAAAAAAAGAGGTAAGGTACAGTTTTTACATATCAATAAGGTACATACATATTTATAAACCAAGACCCAAGTACCTGTGAATTTTTACCCCAAAAAATCTATTTCTCAGTAAAATGTGCATATTCACTGCTTTTATTCTTGACGGAAATGAAATAAGAGCATCTGAAGTACAATATCCATAACATAGTATATACAATATCCATAACATAGTATATAACAGGTTTCTCAATAAACGTCAATTAATGATATTGTTATTTAAGTTTTACACGGGGGGTGGGGGGGTGGAGACGTACTTCTACTTCACAAAGTATTTCTTCCAGTTATAAGCCTGTAGGCTGTCAGTAGAAACTACAATATATATAATATTATTATTAGATTTTTTCTGTCGGTAGTGGTATAAATTCAATTCCCCGCGCTTGCGCGGGATTTCATCTAGTAACATATATAGCAAGACATTGTCAGTAAATTGTTTTCACACCCAGCTGCAGCATTAAACTTCTCTGTAACAAGTCTACCCCCCCCCCCCCCCCAAAAAAAACATTGCCTCTCTTTGCCATTATTGATATCGCGAGAGGAATACCTACACTGTATATTCATTATATATACTGGATGCTGTATACAGTAATAATATATCATGGCCGTAACTAGGCTCAAATTTTTAGTGAGGCAAGGGATCTGAGGGCAATCCGAGTCCCAAGCAGGTTTAGGGTAGTGTCTGGTGGGGCCAGTTCCCGGGGGGAGCGGAGTGGGGGGGGGGTCCAGAAACCTGGGTTTTATTAAATTAAAGTCTTAATTAATCTTTGAAAGTTTTCACGTTTTAAATTATTTTTAACATGCGTTCTAATCGATAATGAAACACTTTGTGAGATGATCGATTTACAGAAATTGAAACAAAGGTTGAATGTATTAATTTAGTACAAAGACACAAATAATCAATTAAAGTTCGAAGTAAAACTTTTTCACTTTTAAGAAAACTCTAAAATTTTAGTGAGGCATTTGCCTCACTTGCCTCAATGGTATTTACGGCCTTGTAAACATGTACATGTAAGTAATCTAAATGGAAACACATCTGAAAATTATTGTTCACTGTTACTGCTTGGATTTGATAGACCACACCTGTTAAACAACATTCAAAGAAAAGGTGCAGAGGATCAACTTCTGGAGAAACCCCTGTTCATCCCTCAAAACAAAGTTGTGCAGTTTGTTTCTATCACTGTATCAATGTTTTAAGTATCTTTTTGTGGTAATTGTGTATCAAATCAATTTACAATGAATCATCTCAGTCATTTTAAAATTGTTTGAAAACCTGAAGTTGTGATCCTTAATAAATTTAATTTTGTGATTTTAAAAAGGAAAAAAGAGTGATAATCAATTTGATTTATTTATTATACTATATAGTCTACAGGCTCCAGGTGGAAAGGAGAAGAAGAAAAAATTTTTACTTGAATACATAAGGACCCATCCCCCTCCTAATCCAATTCTAAATTCATATTGGAAAGAATTGGCATTCAGCTTGAACGAAGAATTACAGACTTCCAGAACACGCAAATAACTACATGTAGATTAGTTTGTTTTATTATACCTCTGTGAATTTTTTCTATATAAAAATATGACAAATAAACCTGCTATTTTTTCCAAACAGCCCCTACAGTGGAATATTTTTTTTTGAGTTATTTGCCCTTGGTGAAATAGTCATTAAACTATTCACCGGCAGCATTCTGTTTCCCTCGCTTTTCATCTCGGAACTCTTCTGGTTTTATCCAGATTGTGACGTAACACAAGTAAATAGTGCTTCGGTATAATAAAACACCTATTTACTGGCTATGAGGACGATAGCAAGTTTATCGTCCCCCTCAACAGCAACTATTTCCCTCGACTGCGCCTCGGGAAATAGTTGCTATCTTGGGGAACGATAAACTTGCTATCGTCCTCATAGCCAGTAAATAAGTGTATAATAGTCTTCTATTAAATTTCTCCACCTCTTACAGCAATAACAAAACCAATCATTTCTGGCATCTAATGTTGTGAGTATTTGGTTTGAAAGAAAATTCAGCGTTTGTCATATTCTAAAAATCTGTGCCCTTTGTTAGTAAAAAATCAATCCCAAATAGATTTGATTGTTAATACTGATGATTTGATAAAACACAATACTCCAGAATAAACTTAACTACCTTGTTTTATTTCAGGCGCATCATGCAGATCATTTTATAAAAGAGAAGAGATATCCTTCATTGAAACAGAGCAATTTTTAAGTTCAAGTGCAGAGCGCGGACAATTTCTAAGTTCAACTGAAGAACGCGGAGTGCAGACAGACGTGAGCATACCCTCCCTACTGTTTGTATAAGTAGATCCAACATGAATATAAAGTTTTAGCGAAAAGGATATATAATGACATCATTAATTTAATTCAAAGGTGGTTTTTCATATTCTAAAATGTTTACAGACATGTTTTTTTGTGATGTTTGTTGCATTGCTTTTAATTCTTTAAACAGAGGTGATCATTCTGAGAGAGACTCCTCATCAGCAGAAATGGAGGATGTTGAGGAGAGTGTCAGCTCTCTAAGAAGTTAGCTAATAAAAGGAGAAAAGGCACTTCATTACACTGTTTGGCCAGAGAAGTATATGAAATAAAAGACCTAGAAGAGGAAATTCGGCATTGTTTCATGTTGGAAATCGAAGAATCCTCAAAATATTTAACACAGAGGCGTTTCAGTTACTTGGGGGGGGGGGGGGTAACACTTATGAGGATTTACTAACTTTCAGATGGGAACATGTTGTACAAGAAATGCTTGACTACAATCCTCTTTTATAAGAAACCTTGCTTGCTGTGTGTATTCCTAGGAAGTCAATGCATGAGCAACATTTTGATAAGATCTATCCAGAGATTGGAACTGTGTACGGAATACTCATGAAGAGGAGGTGTAAGGACCTTCCACATATACAAAGGATGATCTACATGTCATTGGCAGAAGAGAAGGTTCATCAGAAGGTATTTTACAATTATCATGATTATGTCTTAATTCACAGTCAATTTTTATTTTCGGTTTCATTACAATGTTTAAAGTTAAAATATTATTATTTTATTAACCTGTATTTTTGTGTCACCTGCAAAGCAGAGCTAGTAGTACACTAAGGGATCACTTTACCAAGCGTCTGTCTGTTGTCTGTCTGTCGCACCTCATATCTCAAGAACTGTAAGAGGTATGGATTTGATATTTTGCACATACATTGTTTGGCACTATGGCTATAGTAAATAACCATGGTTTTTAACCTAATGACATTTGAACCTGACATTTGACCTATTTTACAAAATAGTACTTAGTGCCAATATACAGCATATTTTTGACATTTAAAAGGTAAGTCCATGTTTTTAGCTCACCTGAGCTGAAAGCTCAAGTGAGCTTTTCTGATCACCTGTTGTCTGTCGTCCGTCCATCTGTCTGTCTGTCCGTCCATCTGTAAACTTTTCACATTTTCAACTTCTTCTCAAGAACCACTGAGCCAATTTTAACCAAAGTTGGTACAAAGCATCCTTGGGTAAAGGGAAGTTTAAATTGTTAAAATGAAGGGCCAACCACCCTTACAATGGGAGATAATCAAGAAAGAGAAAAATAGGATGGGGTCATTAAAAAATCTTCTTATCAAGAACCACTGGGCCAGAAAAGCTGAAACTTAAGTGTAAGTTTCCTTGGGTAGTGTAGATTCTAAATTGTTCAAATCATGGCCCCGGGGGTAGAGCAGGGCCACAATAGAGAATCTAAGTTGTACATTGAAATGTATAGGTAAAATCTTTAAAAATCTTCTTCTCAAGAACCACAGGGCCAGAATAGCTGAAACTTATGTGGAAGCATCCTTGGGTAGTGTAGATTCTAAATTGTTCAAATCATGGCCCTCGGGGGTACGGCGGGGCCACAATAGGGAATCAAAGTTTTACATTGAAATATATTGGCAAAATCTTTAAAAATCTTCTTCTCAAGAACCACTGGGCCAGAAAAGCTGAAATTTAGGTGGAAGCATCCTTACATAGTGTAGATTCTAAATTGTTCAAATCATGGCCCCCAGGGGTACGACGGGGCCGCAATAATTATTACAATGGAGTGGGGGTCTGGTGAAGAACAGCAGGGCCAAACGTAACTCAGGTGAGCATTGTGGCCCATGGGCCTCTTGTTTAAGAATGTGTACTGTTTGTCATCAATCATTGTAAAAAATGTCTTAAGTGTTCCTTGGAACACTTTAGTTAATTTATTGCCACTGATAATTGTTTGTGTCCATTTTTCTTTGTTTTCAGCCTTCTTCATTTCAGAATGGAAATGTTTGGGATGTTTGATGTTTTCTGTTTACTAAACCTCATTAAACCATACTTTGTGAGCATGACTTATAGAATAATTATGTCATGAACCTTAGTATGGATAATTGGGTTTTTCATTTTCTCCAAAAAGTTCATCATTTGGTTGTGTTTTCCACTAATTGTAATGACTTTTACGATATTGGTTCTTTGCCCTAGAGTAAGTAAATGTTTAAAAAAAAAATTGCTAATTACTCTTTCAATGAATTGGGAAAACATTCAACTATTAAATAGTATAACTTCCTTGATATTAACTTTATTGAACTGCAGCTTTTCTTACAACATGAAACATAACATTGCTGCTCTTATTTTGATATGCAAGTAATTTTCTTCATGTTTAATATATATGTGCACTAAATTTGTGTTTAAGGTTCATGTTAGATTTCAACGCCTGGGAGTAACGTTATCTCACAGTGTAGCTCTGAAAGTTCAAAGACAAATTGGTGACCAATATATTAAAGACCTTGTAGATGCTATCCCGTCTGATTGGGGACAACGTAAACTTTATGGTTAAAGTCAGTCACCAGCGACACATTTCATCAAAACGTATGGAAAACTGGTTTGCATCTGCTGCCATTATTCAGCATGAAGAGTTTGAGAACCTAACTGACAAGGGACCTCAAAGACAAGTCCTGGATATTCCAGCTGAGGACTTTCTACCATCACTAGCAGACTGGAATGTTATTCATAAGGAGTATGTTACACTAACATAAAGTGTGTTATGCAAATTTTGCAAAGAATTTGCTGGTTTCAAAACATTTCTTGATGAAATGAGACAGGAATTCATTCCTCATAATTATGATGCGACAAAAAACACTCTGTTGTCCCCGAAATAACTACCGGTATTGCCAAGAAATGAACAGTGCGACACAGATGTGATAAAGATTTTAGATTCATATGAAGAAACAGTTGCAGAAGTGTTCAGGGCCAGTGGCAGAGAAGTCGACGACAAAACCAGAGTGCACATTGGAGGAGATCAACTTACTAGAGAACATTTTTCAGGAGCAAAGAGACACTTCGAAAAGATGCTGTTAGTGGAAAGGATGGTTTTGAGCACCTCTCTCCCATTACGTTTGAACTTTTCCATTTTTGACCATTGCAAAGAACTTGCAGTGTCTTTAATAGGCAGTTACATAGTGTCTGCAGCTCTGGAGTATTTAGGGATGGACAAACTGGATTATGTGCCAATCAAACATTTTATACCAAGTTTGGATGAATTATTATAAGTGAATATGAGAAGAAGATGTCTCTTGTGCATTCATTAGAAAATTTCATTGATGCATACATTATAAAAGATTCAAAAGATTTACTCCAGGAGCAATCTTCTACTGTACAGTTTATTCAAATACAGGTACAAATGCCAAATGGAAGTCCAGTGAATATTCAGCTGCCTCTTTTGACAAAATCTGAGCATATGCAAGCTTCACCAGATCATATCATGAACTATGGACTTTGAATCTTAGAACTAGGACTTGCATTTAAAGGCCTTCAAAACAATATTAAAATTCCGAATAGAGTCGACAGGTTTATACCACTCATGAAGCACTTAATGTATATTCTAAAGGGCCACAATGATAATTCCAAGTATGCACTTGAAATTTTGCGCTTCTTGGTCCAGCAGCAGTGCACATTTGATGAGAAGACAGCTTACCAGTCTTTTTTATGGTCTCTTTGTCAACAATTATAAAGAAAAGTTTGATTCTTCAATTCCTGCAGACCTACAGATGGAACACATTGTGAGACAAATTAAAGGTCACTTGAAAGCTGTCCATTCAAATAAACAGACACTGCCATTGCAAAGAGAACAGCTGCCTTTGCTGGCATGAAAAACATATCAGCATCTTTTGATGATTCCTCTGATGTTATTGTACGTTCTCAGAAGCACAAAATTGTTTTTTCACACTCTGATGAATGCATGATTATCAGTGACTTACAGAAGCTTAAACCTTTCCACTTTAAAGATGGACGAAAGTTTCAATCATTTCCCAAACCTGTCCAGAGTCCCTTGAGTCATCTCAATATGCAGAAATTGAAGTCATGGATTCGTGAACACCAGTACAACCTTCACCATGAAGTAAGAAATTAAGGTAAAACTTTATGAAAACATAAATACAGTAAAACATTCTTATAGTCAAGTCCCATGTACCTCAAAATTTGCTTTGATAAAAGAATTATTTGCTATATCAGTGTATATCCTAGTTAATTAAGAAATAAGTTATTTTGAAACTTTGATAAAAAAGTCATTATATTAAGTGTAAATTTGTGTAAGCTTGTTTGCTGTAACTGTGTTTTACTGTTTTTAAACTTGAGGTTTGTTTATAAAGAGCTTCACATAATTAAAGAAAAAAATCCAAAAACAAAGAAGTTAAACTTACATATATTATAACAGTACTGTAAACTGAAATATGTTTATTCAAGCCAATTTTAAAAACATAGTTTATCTTAAAGACAAATCAATGACCTGTTTTATTAAACAACATAAAGACTTTGCAACTACTGGGGAAATTTGAAAGTCTTGGGTCGGTTCCTCCTCTGCAAGGTGTAATTTAGGAAAGCGAACTAAATGTTCAATACACTCCAAGCTTTACTTCTTCTTTCAGATCTGAGGAAGTCACAAAGGAAGTTAATGCAGATCTGAGAACAGACTTGTCTATCTCCGAATCCTTTTCAGCTGACTCAGAAGAGGGGCAAGAATCCTCACATACATCACAACAATTTTGAACAACAGCAGTAGATTCTGTAAATCCAAAGTGGGACTTAGAAAAAAACTCGCCTACAAAGTGTGTCATTCCTGCAATACTCCTTAATTTCCTTTGAAATGTTTAGACGCCCCAAGTCACTGCTATTGAAGTACAAAATGGCTTCACACTGCATTTCACTGTTTCGTCCACCACGGCCAATATGCTGTATGTACCCATATCAAAAAATAATACATAAAAGTATATTTTTAATATATTTTTAATACAATCATTTTCGTATTGTTTAAAATTAATACAGAAAAAATATATTATTTTTGTATCACCAACAAATAGGTAGATTATTTTTGTATTAAAATCTGACTTTGATTTTTTACAGGGTATTATTTTTGTATTTTTTGGGACTTAGATTATTTTCAGTATATCATTTTTGTATTTTTGTGGACTTAGTTTTTTTCAAGTGTATTTTTTCTGTATTAAAATTGAACTTAGTAATTTTACAGAAAATTACATACAGTTAATCTGTATTATTTTTGTATTAAAATTGAACTTAGTAATTTCACAGAAAATTACATACAGTTAGTCTGTATTATTTTTGTATTAAATTTGGACTTAATAATTTTTCAAAAAATACTATACAGTCAGTATGTATTTTTTTTATATTTATTTTGGACTTAGTGTTTTCTTTTACTGAAATTTGTATTTCTTTGAACTTAGGAAAATTTACAGAAGTTCTTGCAATAAGTCTGTTGGAATTAATATTTTTTCTCAGATTTTATTAATTAAGACCACTGCTATAAAGGTTGCTTTTATACTATTTACATTTAATTGCTATTTAGAACAGAAAACTTCAGTAGTTTAAATTTGTTAACTAAACAATTTCATTTTTAAAACATGTCTTTACTAGGTGTGAAATTGTCATTTGGAAAGAGATAGATACGTCTAAGGGGACACCTGTGCTGTACATGATACTTGTAAACACGCGGTAAATTTTGAAGTTTCAGAGTTTCAGACTTTCTTTTTGTGTTGAAAATTTTACAGCGTGTTTACAACCGAGTGTTTACAACTATCGCCAACAGCACAGGTGGCCACCTGCAGGCTAACAATAGACGAGTACATGTTATACTACTCAAAGAAATAACATGATTTACCCGTGAAAACACATCCCAACCAAAACAAAAACAAACAACATGAAGAGTTCCACTAAATACAGTACCTACGATGTTTTCTTGACTATACAACTCAACGTAGTATACATTATATTTAATTCAGTACGTATTACAATTACATGGAATAGAACTATTTAATTATCCGCTTTTAGAAAAAAATTAAATAAGAAATTATTACGAAAGAATATCATAAAATAATATAGAAAATGTTGTGAAATTGGTGTAAAGGATAGTTGTTAAACATTATTTCAATCTCTGGTACCGTATGTATGAGTTAAGTTGTCAATCAAAAAGGCTATATATTTTGTATCTACCGCTCGTTTTGATCATTATATTTGAACTTTATGGTCTACTTCACAGGTCAACTTGAATATAAAAATGGCTGCTCTCAGCGGAAATGATGACCGGAAATAACGATGTTTCGTTATCGGTAAATTCCGTAAGGAATAAAAAATGATTCTGATAATTAAATTGAACATCGTTTTTTTCTAACATAATTTTAGGTTTGTTCAATTGATTCAAGATATTTAAAACCATGTAAATATGTTTTCTCTAACTGTTCCGATCTCAACATCGGTAATTTTCGTATATGTGACACAATATGATTGGTCAGATTTTAAAACTCTTCCGTACTGTTCTCTGATTGGTCAACAATATTTCACCCACGCCATTTTGAAAATTCTTCCCGGGACGTGTTGAGAAAGCTGGAGGTGATTTTGAATAAACTCTCATTTGCTCGCGAGTAAAATGGATTGAAAAACAGAAGTGCAGCATAATAATGGTACACAGGATCATATATATGAACCAAGGAAAGCAAATACATAAGGAGACTGACGTTTTTTAGGCATCATATCTGGACTTTTCTGGTGTAAACAACGACAGTTGCGGTAAGATTATGTATATTTTAGCACATTAAAGTTTCAGTTTTTTAAATAATAACTTAGTACAAAGATAGAGGAACAAAGAATGCCTTTTTTACCCATTTTGTAGTATTGTAGAAAGATAAAATAGTACGGTTATTGGCCATATGGGGAACAAGGGTTTTTGTGATAAATTCTGATTGGGGAGAGAGGGGTGGAAGATGGGGGTAATTTTCAAGCCTTTGGCTTCCTAGTTCTATTTCATTCCAATTTTTTCAAGTTTACCATAGACGAATTATTTATTTTCCCTTCAAAAACAATTCTGTAATTTGTATAAACTCAATTTTTTTCGGGGGGGGGGGGGTAGGTTGGGTTCGGGGGGGGGGGGGCAGTTTATTTAAATAACATTGGGGCACACATTTTGTTTACTCTTTCAACATTTTCAAGGACAGATTGTTTATTACAAATATTTTTTTAAAAATATTTTATAAATCAGTCCCCCCCCCCCTTTTTCTTCTCCAGATTGTCAAATCAAATGGTTGTCCCCTAAGAAACCCCAGATTAAAGAAAAGTAATTTCAATGGTACAATTGTACGGAATTTGGTGAACTCCGCTGGATCTTTTGGAATTTCAATTTATATTTATTGTTAATTTTAGTCAGCAGAACATTGAAGAAAAGCTGATTAGTCATGGAGGAAGAAGATCCCTCTCAAGAAAGTATTGCAGGTGTGTGAGCTAAACAAAATCTATATAGAATTATTTTGGATGTGAAAATGTGTGTTTTGTTGAGGTAATGGTTCATTAAATTTTATCATTATATCATTCTGTTCTATATTTCACAGTGATGAAGTCAGATGAGATGACAGGTTTTGTGATTTGAAGATGGACTTCTGCAACAAAGTAAACACTCCTCTACCTTTTCCATACAAAAGAAACAGCAAAGCAGAGAGATCGAAACATGTGGTAAAAATACAAAGAAAACAGGATTAGTTAAACTTGTGAAAAATATCAAGACTATTGAAGAGCAGATTATATGTAAAAAGAAAGACTACAATTGGTAGCTGAATCAGTAGCCTGGCCACATTAATTACTTTTTAATTAGCTATTTGTACATTGAAGGTAATCTGACTGAGTTACTAAAATTGTTATTTAACAAATATTTCAAATAAATAAAAGATTTTTGAATAACAATCAATAGATGCTATTAAGAACCTCAATCTCCAACCCCTTTTCTTCAAATAACAATTTTTGCCCATGATCATTTTTGTAGTTTTTAAAACTCTGTTTTGTATTATTTTAAGCATTTAAATGTATTTTTTGTCTATCGTTCTTGTACTTTTTTGATATTTTTGAAATAAAATCCTTCATGCTGATAAAAATACAAAAACAATACAAATTAATACAAAATTAATACATTCTATATTTTTTTCATACTTTTTTTTGTAGCTGTATTATTTTCATATTTTATATCTTTTTTGTAGTTTTAATTTATCCAGATGAAAAAATACAAAAATAATATATGTGATACAAAATTAATATATTCTATATTTTTTTTGTATTTTAATTCTTAAAGGTGAAAAAATACAAAAATAATATATGCTAATACAAAATTAATACATTCTGTATTTTTTCTATACTTTTCTATGGACCAGGGTTCTCACTAGGATTTTGCTAACTTGAGTCCCAGGACTCAAGATTTCTGACAAGGTTGCGTCCCAGCTAAATTTGATGCGTCCCAGAAAAATTATGTTGAGTCCCAACTGAATTATTGCAGTGTCCTTCCATCCAAACATCAAAAAAAATCTTTCATTTTTTTTAACAGTTTGTTTACGAAATATTAACATATTCAAATATGTATACTGGTGATGCATCCAAGCCAAAGTATTCTAAAATACACGCGTAATCAACTGCCATAAAAATAAACTTGGTGTTTATAATGCTAAAATTAACTGTTGCATAATCAATTAGTACCCAAAGTTGACTGTATACAATTACAGGTGTCATGTGCAATGAGGCGTAACTAATCCTGTCGGTCGTCTGCACTGGGTGAAATTCACGAGATAATCAAGCCGCATTGTGTATACTAGCAGTAATTATGGTTTCTAGATAAAACTCAAGATTCAAAAGTGTTAAAAAAGCTGCTTTGTGTTTACAGCTATCGGAGTTTGGCATGCAACACTATTATGACTATGGACTAATAAACATGAAATATCTTATAATCAATCCCTGTTTTAAAAAAAAAAAATAGAAATAGGTACAAGAAAAGTTGTTTCTAGGATAAACTATATGATAGTTACAGGAAGGTTTCGATTAAATATTTCTTTGACAAATCTTAACATCTGAAATCTCCGGTTTTCGAAAGCACCCGAATTTTCTCGCTGACGAGGACGCGTCCACTCATGAGTCCGCGGACGCATCGTTTTTAAGAACCTTGCGTCCCAAATAATTTTGCTGCGTCTAGGACGCAGATTCTTTTGTTAATGAGAACCCTGATGGACTGTATTATTTTTATACTTTGGAGAGGAAAATAGAGAAATAATACAAATGTACAAAAACAATACGTTTTTACAGGTCATGTGTATCATTTCTGTATTATTTCGAAAAAATAAAGTATATTAAAAATATATTTTTCTGTGTTTGGCTTTTAAAAAGTCTATTATTTTTGACCTAAATTGGAACCAAGATTTAGAGGGTTCCAAATTTGGTCATTAAAAATATACTTTTTTTGTATTATTTTAGTATTTTTTTCTTGTATTATTTTTGTATTCATTTTCGATATGGGTATGCTAAAAGTATAAAATTGAAATATAGAAGGAAAGTTTTTAAGTTAATATGGAGCAAATTATTTTAAATATTACTATCACTACAATATGTTAATCATTATCACAAGAAATTAGCTTCCATAATGTAGAACTAAATTCTGCAATATACATGTGATATATTGTAGGTTACCTCCTACTTCTGATATTATTCCATCCACACTGTCAAGCATATGATTTAATTTTTTTATATTGTAGAAAATTTACCTTCCAGATTTTGGGGAGGACAAGCATGAATCACCTGAGCTACATAACGCAGGTCTACCCCTATCCCTAGTGCTACTGTAGCAATAACAACTTTCAGGGGACTCTCTATGGGATCCTTTGCCAAATTCTTAAAACAGGGTATTATTTTAACTCGGAATAATTATTTCATTCGGAATATAAAGAATTGAAAAAAATAAGCAACTAAGTCTCCTTACATGTACTTGTAGCTCAGAAGAAAAAAAAATGTTGCCTTAATTCTCTGCATTTTGTGTCTAATACAGTATTGGGGTAAAGATTTTGTTTATCTCTCTATAAATAATTTATTTTATTTCTTGTAATATTGTTTTTTTCTTTTTAATTTATTTGTTTGTTTGTTTATTGTTGTGTTTGTTTATTTATTTTTGTAAACAAGGTTGCTTGTATTGGCAGGGGTTAGATGAAAATTTTATGGGGTTAGTTGGCGCATGCCTAAAGGGGTTAGTCGCCGCCGAGCGGCGACTAACCCCTTTGAGCATGCGCCAGTTGAGATTGGTAAAAATCCTGTAGTTAATCCATATACAATGTGTATTCGGTCTGTATTGTTAATCAGTCCACGCGATGTACAAATTAAACGGTAATTAACACGGTAGAAGTATTTGTACTGTCATGCTGCGCTTAAAAATCCCAAGTATTCCGTTCTACAAATATCCAGGAATGAAGACTACACATGCCGATATCCTAAAGAAATAACTCGCAGAGAACGAAAATACATACCATTGCATATTCATTACGATAACCGAAAACACTAACAAGTATTTTTACAGTCGTAACAACGATTACATCCAACAAATAACCAGAGAAATCCGACGATGTCAACACTGCCAATACACTGCAGACAACTGTTCGACGTCACTTTTCGAAGTGCGACGTCACACGTACACTGTTTTCCCGAACTTTCTGTGTCAAAATGGCGAATAGGCATTGTATGTAATATAAGGTATTCTGTCATCGTAGTACAACACACAAACTTTATTCCTTTAGACTAAAGTTTTCCTTTACTTAGGTAATCAAATATCAGAAGAGGAGACGAAAGTGGGGAGTATTTAGTACAGAAAACAGGTTACAAAAATTTGAAGATCCATGATCCGCCCACTTGTTTCACCTCAGCTAAGAGGTGCATATTTAGTGTGCAAATCTCGAGTTTCAAAGTCGATGTGACGTCACACTATGTAGGTTTACATCTAACGGGGAACAGACTGTGCTGAACATTGCTTGTATTATTAGAAAGAAGATAAATACCATTTTGAAATTAATTTAAAGAAAAGAAAAATCGACAATAATTACATTTTAACCTTAAGAGACGAGATCAGTTGATTTTGAAAGGGGAGGGGGTAGTGGCAGATTCTAGGAATAAATGTTAAAAATAAGGGAGAAATAATCTGACCGTTTTTTGCCTCCTCCCAAACATACATGAAATAAAGTTTTGTTTGAGAGGTTAATTTTCTTTTCTTAACTTAAAATTGATTATCTGTCCCTGGACATGTTCGAAATGAATAACCCCCCCCCCTCCCCTGCTCCGTTAGAATCAAATGGTCGTCTACTTAGTCCCAAATTATTTTTAAAAATCATCCCTGAAAAAAAAGGACATGGAATATCTCAATAATCAAAAAAAAAAAAAAAAATTATATCATATTGGACATTATTTACATAGTCTTTCCATTTCCAAGCCTTATACCCCACCCCACCCCCCTTTTCAATCATTTTCAATTCAGTGATGGTTTTTATTACACGGAAGCAATAATATCATAAAGCACATGTGAAATATTTTGATTTTATCATTTATTTATTAAAATCAGACCCGCCCTGAAGGAATTATCCAAAAAAAGAGTGTAGTGACTACTGGCTATTGCCGCTAAGAAACAATTACCAATTCTTGCAGAACATTGGAAGGCTCGATTCAGTGTAATAAAAAAAATGTGGCAGGGGCCGTGCCACCCCAACACCCAATAATTTTGCCAGTATGTTTTATACTATAGAAAAATAGCTATTTGATGCTTGTGCCTCTATAAAAAAAAGGCGTCTGATGGATTTTAAAAAAACATTGTGCTTGTCAAGGAATTTTGGTAGCCCCCCCCCCCCCCCCTTGAAATTGCTTCCTACGGGCCTGAAAATTAGGGATAGCCCAGATTAATTTATGGATGTACATACAAGTATATAGAGGATATTCAATGTTTTGTAGATGAATATGGAATTTATTTCACTCGTGAGACAGGATTTTTTGATATTTTCACTCGTGCTTCGCACTCGTGAAAATATCAAAAAATCCTGTCCCACTCGTGAAATTTAATTCCATATTCATCTACAAAACATTGAATTTTCTGTTTATTACATTTTCTTTGATTTTCCCTTTGCCTCTGTCTTTTCTTAACACAGTGTTATAGGCTTGACGTCATAGCTGAGCGGTTGAGACGTCGATCGTAGCTTAGCAGTTGTGTGATTGAAAACATTAAATAGCATGGATTTTAGCAACATATTTGGGAAGAAATTTGCAGTTTTAGCTCTATCAAGATGCTTAGTTACTATCTCTATCTTAAGACAGACCAGAAATTATTTTTTACTTACTTTGATATCCTTTCACTCTGTGAGAGAATATCATTCTGGTATCCTTTCATACTGTGAGAGAATATCACTTTTATTCAATAATAAATCACAGTATTTCACTGCTGAAAATGTAATAAATTACTGTATATGTTTAGATTACGGTTAAGCAGAAAAAAAGCAGAGTCTTTGTTCTAAATACACTTCAAAAAGCATAAGTAATTTATACATTGCAGGTGATTGAAAATTTTACCTACTACGGTTCAAATTTAAGTTAGGCCTAGGTGAAATATTAGAGTTTTCGCAGACAGACAGCTAAATGTAATAGATTGAAACACAGACAGAACAAAAAATATACTGTATATGGTATATATGCGACCGATTTTTGAAATCCTCTACCAAATTCTGTGTTTCGTGGTCATTTTAAAAAAATATAATTTTTTTTTACATTTAATCACCATACATGCAAAATTTAAATCCTGTAATTGTGTAAAATTTAATGACTCTCATTGAATTACATGTATAAAATATAAAATTAAAAAAAATTCGCTAATACTTATGGAAGACCCCCCCCCCCCCATGTTCAATGTGTTGTATCTGTCAATCCATTACTACGCTTGATTTTTTTTTTGGGGGGGGGGGAGTTTAAATTGGAGCAATTATAACATTTCTTGCAAACATTAGATGTCTTCAAGCCAATAATATATTATTTCATTGTCAAATCCAGTAGAAGATTTGGGTTGTTGTGCATTTAGCTTATAGAATAATTTTATAATTGAACGATTTATGAGAAGTTCAACACTTTTTTTTAAAAAACTTGGTGGCAGGTGGGCAATATTAATATATAGGCATATACCGGTACATGGGCTACAGTTAATTTTCAGCTTTAACCATACATTTCTTTTTCAGGCACGATAGATAATACAAGAAGGTATATCTTTAAACTCAAATTGTTCGGATCATGCATGTTCTTTTCCGTTTTTAGCATGTTACGGAAAACGACAACGTGATCCAAAGTTCTATCATTTTATTACTAACCATTGAAATTGAAAATTTTTAACATAAAGATTTTATTTTTATTTCATCAACTGAAAATTTTCAGTAGTTCTTATGTATTGTTTGAATGGGAAGTTTAATGAACCACAAATTATGTTGAGTATTTATTATTTAGTACTAACGATCTTCAAGATTTCATAACATTTACGGGTTATCCTACTTAAGAAATATTAACGTGCAGAAAAAAAATATAATAGTGTACAGTGTATGCTACACACATGGTGTTTTTCTCGGTTAAGCACAAAACTTTGAACAGTTTAAAGAAGAAGCCACCTTTTCCCGACTTGCGGGGATGGGGTGCGGGTGCCACTTTACCCTTTGGCCTTGGGATCTTCTGTATCGGCTTCTATAGATCGACATGTAGATGTTTACTTCCGGTACACATATCTCTTATTAATTTTTAACTTTATAATTGCGACAATTTAATTTCAAGAATTCTTAAAGAAGCTCTAAACACTGCATACTAAAGAGTTCTACTTGTTGGGTAGTTTTCACTCGGCACACCTCGGCCGATTCGTACCTCTGTAATGAAGGTGACGGAATCAGCCGAGGTTTGCCGAATGGGGTAGTTTTATGCAGTTAGAGTGAGCTGCCCTTGGAAGTAAGAGAGGTGTTAGTTTGTGTGAAAGCCCCCCCCCCCCTTTTCCCCTTGGGAAAAAATTCCTGGATCTGCCTTTGCAAGTTGCAACAGATTTTTAACATAAAATGCCTATACAAAGGATTAGTAAAAATTTTTAATATCTGTGTTTGATACTATTTTATACATGTAGATTAATCAAAATTTCGTAAATATGAAATCTCTCTCTGTATGTGCCGTTACTTTTACGTGAAAGTGGGTTATTTGATGGTTGTGTTCAAGATCGTAGCAGTCTCATTTGCAGAACTGTTGTTTATTTCTATCACTGATAAGTCGATGGTAGAGAGTTGATTGTAAGCTTAACTTAGCAGCCAGGTGATAGATATTACATGTAACTGTATTTAACGGAAAGCTTATCAAGCCGCTAGATGTTAGATTTTGGATAAAATAAAATAAAATAAAAAAAAAACCTTTGGTATATAATGTACAGTGTAATCCGAAGTGGTAATAATTAAGGAGAATACACCGATTCTTCATTTGTGACTATAATCTTTTAAAAAATGCGGCACTATTGACCAAAATTTATACTGCATTTTGTAAAGTGCGGACATCTGAATACATTATTTTTGTAGCTTGAAAAATATTTCATCTAAAACTCTTTCACCAAAAATTATTTTTATTGATTAACAAGCTAGCCGCGAGTGTTCTTGTTGTTCATGATGAGTTCAAGTCCTGCAGTGAACATCTTTGTGTATATATATCAGGCACGTAGTATCGTTTTTGAACGTATGTGTGGTTTTTTTTTTTTGGGGGGGGGTATGTTTGGAAAAGGAGGGCAGACCCCCCCCCCCCCGAATACTACATGCCTGTTTATAAATAGAGAGGAGGAAAATATTTTGTAGCTCTTATCTTAATTCATTCCAAAAACTAATGTTTTATCAAAATTAGAATACATGTATACTTGTATTTCAGGAATTTGTTTTTCTCTTAATTGTCATCTGTATGAAAAGATGAAGATAACGAACAGTATTCAATCTGGAAAGTCCAATGAAAAGATACAAATTTGGAGCAGAGCAAACACGGACCTCAAAATTTAGAGGTGGGATCAGGTGCCAGTGGAGGAGTGAGCATCCCCTGCCGACCGGTCACACCCGCCTTGTGCTCCTTGACATGATCGGGAAAAAAACGGAAAAACCCATAGACAGTTCAGTGTATAAGTAATGGCCTAACAATTAGTATGAAAAACATCAGTCAGCATTTGACTCAATGATAAGTTGTACGTGCTGACAAGATCATTGTATCGACCGTAAAACTTGCGAAAAGATGACATCAAACGAGACTGTTGATATCCTTGTTTCATCAACTTGTTTGTCAATAGCTTGCCTCGTTTTAGAAATTGTTCAAAGGTAGAGCATGCTCTTGTGTATCGAGAGATGCAGGTGATAAGGGTATATTGCTACATAAGTAAGGAAGTTGACGATTGAAAAGTTGAAGTCATCACGTTTATCATAAAGCTTTGTTGTTAGGTTACCATTAACGTCTTTTTCTAGTAAAATATCTAAATATGAAACAGATGTGTCAGACTCTGTGGTATCTTCACTGGGATATATCGAGTCAACATATGAATGAAATTAATTGTTGATAATTGATAATACGTCGTCGATATATCGAAATGTCGAGTTGAATGCCACAGCAAGTGTTTTCTTCTTCTCGTGTAGAAGTTTTTGAATAAATTCCAACCTTCCTGTGAAACAGTACAAAAAATAAAGAAAAATTGTCTTCGCTTATATTACCTTCATAACCGTATACTTGTAGACCTCGGTGTTAATCCTTGCAGAACACACGTATTGAATGAGGATTTTTCTTATCTATAGCAGACAGCAGCAGCAGCACACGATTGTATCCGATGCAGTTAACATATTAAGGACACCCATTTCTTATTTTCAAAACAATGTACTAAATGAATTATTGTGACAGCAATTTTTTTCCCGGATGAAGACTTCAACAACCTGTCAGGAAGAACATTTGACCCTGAAGAGTTGAAGAAACATATATCTGTATGCAAAACCAAACGATCAATTGAAATATTTCTTCTCAATCTGAGTCTTAATTTGATAAAATCCAAAAAAAAACTAAACAAAAAAAAAAAACAAAAACAAAAAAAAAAAAACATGCAAGTCATGGATACGTATAGTCTCTGTGTATCTGCAAAAAGAAGTTAACTGGACTTTAAAATGTATTTCTTCCTGATAAATTATTTAATTATGTACAATTTAGATTATGTTTACAGAAATCTAAGGTGACGTGTACACATGTACTTCGATCGATCTCAATACTAATACATGTAATTCCATCTACATTGTACACTGAAAACCAAAATGACTGTATGATAAGACTGAAGCTCCATAATGTTTATGCTAGGAGAGACATGAAGGAAGTTTGAAACACGTGCATCTTTTTTCAGTTTAACATTTACAGAATCACGCACATGTATTTTAATAGAAAGCTGGTTACGTCTCAATATGACTGTCTGTTCCACATGAGCGCATCCACTTCACTTTGATCTTCACTTGTTTTGTAAGAAAACAAAATCATTAAAACATTTCAATTCTATCATTTCTCAATCATTTTTCCTTCAGATTTCATACAGTACAATTCAACTTGAAACAATCCGGTATGACATGACTTTTTTGCATCCAAGGGAGTAGTCTTTATTTTCAGTGATCCATCCGAGTGTAATCTGCAGATCAAACATGACTAGCTAGAGTCACTGTTTTTGCATTTCGGCAAGCTACAGAAAATGCCTAGTAATGATAGTTAGCCACTGTTTCCGTTGTTTCCACGTTTAGGCTACTTTGAATTTTCTGCATTTTCAATGGCCGCAACATATACACTAGACAAAATTGCTAACGCACCATTTGTTATTCTTGTTTGTGAATTGAACATTTACTTAATCGGTTCTTGTATATTTAATATACCATCTTTCCCAATACAGTGGAATTGACAAATGTCTAAGTGTCATGACAAACAACTTTTGTGACCTTCTTCCCCGAAAACCATTTTCCCGACATGCACTGCGCATCGTTTCTTTCAAATACATGTATATGAAGTTGGTAATTACAAATTGTGGTCCGTGAGGTTGCAACAAAAGCAGTCTCCGAGTGAAAAATCAAATAATATACAGCGATTGACTATCATATTGCCTAGTATTCATCCAGTGCCTTGGTGTCCATACCCAGTCTACCTAACTTCCGGTTGCCCCAGTTTTGTGGAACAATCTTGAAATTGTCCTGTAGTGCTTATTAAATGCCATGGCTATCTAAAGTAAACAATTTTTATATTTGTTAATCTAATTGTAACTAATCTTCACTAGAAGAAAGAATGATGTATGAATTGTTTTAATTTTTTAATATACAAATTTCTCCAAATCAACCCTCTGCACACGCCATACTAGCTAACTGCTTAGGCACGCTTTTCCAAGGTCAAACGTGGCATAGTTGTAATTTTTTCTGGGTTTTTAGTTAGTACAAACATAGAGAATACAAACACAAAGAAAAAAAAATTCCTTCCTCCAAAAAGTATGAGCACGATTTTCATTATTTCTACAAATGGTCACGCTTCAGTTAACATCGTAGTTATTGATAAGTTAGGACATTAAATGTCTCATTTTTTACTTTGATAACATATTTGTTTCTCAAAAACATCATAAAATTTTTTAGAAAATTAGCAATTTTATTTGGTGGAGCGTTAGCAATTTTGTCTAGTGTAGTGTTACCCCCTGTCCGTCCGTCATTTTTCCAGATTTTTATGTCTATACTTGAAGATACTACTGGTATATAATGAGCTGATTTTTAGTATGTCTTTTGATATTGATGTCTTACAGA
The DNA here is from genome assembly GCF_033153115.1 of Saccostrea echinata. Taxonomy (NCBI): domain Eukaryota; kingdom Metazoa; phylum Mollusca; class Bivalvia; order Ostreida; family Ostreidae; genus Saccostrea; species Saccostrea echinata. Next base: position 565,434 of record NW_026889761.1, read on the forward strand.
TCAAGTATGAGTTTCGTGTTGACTGACCCATCTTTACGAAAATTATGGGCTTATAGCCCTTAGCAGGGACGTATATACTAGTACATGTATATACATGCCCCAGAACTTGGACTTTGAAAATTCCTAACAAATCTCTGTTTTCTGGACCTTTTTTTATTGTGCTTGTACATAATGCGCTTTGGTTTGTCTCTTTCAGATCAACAATCGCAACTTCTCGGGCCTTTCCGAGAAGCGGAAATACATGTACATGTACTACCTCGAATGTGTTGAGTAGTCCATGAAAATATGGAGACTTCTTATCCATATATGATTATATATAGTCTGGAGCTTAACTTCTTTGAATTTTAAGATCTTACCTGTTTCTAAAATATACTATACAGAAGGGACAATCAATTCTGTCTATCCAATACTTTAATAAATAGGAAGCGACCACAACCTGACGTTACTTATTTTTCTTTTAGTATAAAAAAATTTAATAAATATTATATAGACCCCTTACCTAATCTTTAAGAAATAGGATGCAGCCACAGGCACCTGACGTTACTTATTTTTCTTTCAATAAAAAAGAAATACCCCCTACCTAATAATTAGGTAGGGGGTATATTTTTTCATTAAAAGAAAAATAACATCAAGTGGCAGCGACTCCATTTTGTATAAACAGGCACTTAGTATCGTTTTTGAAAGTTGGGGGGGGGGGGGATTTTAACAACTTACCTAGCTAAATTTTATTCACCACCAATGAACATGCTCAACAGTTAAAGGTTATAACTGGCAAAAAAGTGGGGGCAGCCCCCCCCCCCCCCCCCCGATACTACGTGCCTGATAAATGCGTTGTACCTGCTGACTTTCGTCGACAGTCCAGACGTCGGGTAACATGGATTATTTTTCATTTGAGAAAATGTCGAGCAGTTATCTGTGTAAATGGTCGTCACATAAGGCTTTTCCATTAATTTCATCATGCAGTAATTTAACCAATATCAATTACACCAGGAAACACAGATCCGTTGTGAATTGGTAAAGAAATTTAGGTATCTGGAGAAATTGACTATGGAAAGTGATAACAACAACAACAACCACCACCCCCCCCCCCCCCCCCCGCAATAGTTTTGTCGGCTCCTCATAAATGGTTCACTATAATTTTTTTAATTTAGTGATTTTTTTCCCCTGTAAACTAAAAAGCATGGCAATCTAGATCTCCGTTGTATGAACATAAGGAGACCATAATCTTCTTTCTGGGTTTGACAATGAAATCAGATATGTATTGATGTCTTCTACAGCATGCGTGAGTTGTAGTTAGTACATTATTTCTTTTTTAAATTAAATGAAAAAGATAACTCGAGTTAAGCAATAGAACATTTAGAAAGAAAATATGTACATAAGTATATGCGAAAAATATAAAATTACGAAAAATACTCATCTAAATAAATATACTTCACTGCACAATTATATAGAAAGGATATTTGCGTAAATGTATCAATGAAACAGAATTTAGTAGTAAATTTTATGTCTAAATTCAAAGATCGAAGATCGGGCGCATGTTTTTTGTCCTGTCTGCCCTTCATTCTTGCTGTCTACGAAAAAAATTAATACATGTACAGTATCTGAATGAACTCTGAACTGTAGTTTAGATGAATATGTATTGATCACAAACATAAACTTGAATCATCTCAACATTTGTGTTTTACGAGGTGTGTACGGCAAACAACAATATTGGGTTATCGCTATACATCTTGCGATAATATCAAAAAAAAAAAAAAAAAAAAAAAAAAAAAAAAGGATTTAAAACGTAATTCAAAGTTTTACATGTCACACTTTGTTTAGGAAGGAGGAATCTATCGTTGTTAATAAAAGAAAAACTGAAATATTTGGCGTGTGTGTGTGTTCATTTATTTATTATTGGCATAAAATATTATTGCAAGGTCTACTTCTTTCGCGATTGGCTGAGTGTGATTCGGAAACTTCCAGTACTGCCAAATACCAAATACGTGTATCCTGTGACCATCATCACCGGAGGAAAAACCTCCATTAGGGGAGAAAGAGATATTGAATATAAGGTACATTTAGAAAGTGCATATAGATGTATTGACTTTTTTTTTCAGAGAGCCTTGTCTGGAATTTTTTTTTTAATTAAAAAGCCGACCTCTACCCCATTTTTTGTTATTACATTGTGATCAAACCTGCCATTTTTTTCTGCCGGAAATGGGGTGGGAATAAAATCTAACCATTGCCCCCTGATTTAAGAATCGGGTTTCTGTGAAGCTGTTTAGTATTTCGTTTATGAATTGTTTCCTTGGTCTACACGGTTTGTCTGAAGTTTTAAGATTCAAGAAGAAAATTAAAAGAAATTAAATATTTCAACTGTGCTGTATGTGATTATTAAAATCGGGGTGGGGGTATCGGATTTGGATATCGATATAGACTCTCAAAGTAATGGTCAACGTGAATCATCTGGTTGATATTTTTAAATATATCGATCTGTTATTTCACGGGTTTTACTTAATTACAAAATAATTTAGGATATGGCTATAATGGATATAATTTAGGGGCTGGCAATATTTTGTCGATTCAAATCAAGTTGAGAGAGAGAATCAAGCTTGATTTACTTTTTACTTCTCCTTGAAAAATCTGACAAAAATAATAATAATAATAATAATAATAATAATAATCTGAGAAAATTGGGGTTGGGGGTTGGGTTACATTCCTCCCTATTTGTCCCAGTGTATGCAAGACAGATTAGGGGACGACCATTTGATTCTGAAAGGGGGTGGCTGGAAATTTTTCCGAGTCCAATTTATTTTTTATGTCGGTGAAGGACTATTTATTTTCATAGCATCAGTCAAAGACAAATTCTTTATTTTCTTGCCAGTCAAGAACGGATTATTTATTTCCAAGACGAACATTTTAGAGACAGATTATTTATTACCCCCCTCCACTCAGAATCAAATGGTCGTCCTCTTATTTGGTTCCAAAAGCCCCCCCCCCCCCCCGGTAGGATCAAAATGTATTGATAATTGACGATTGACGTTCTTTAAGCTTTCACTATAAATCATTTTTTTAAATGTTGATCTTTTTATTTAAAATCAATCGAGAGATACAAATAATTTAATTTTTTAACAGAATCTGTTCCCTGCATTATCATGCTCTTGTCATACTATATAGCTGCTCTTTACTGTGACGTCACATCGACTTGAAAACTGGAGATGTGCACACTAAATATGCACCTCTTAGCTGGGGTGAAACAAGTGGGCGGATCATGGATCTTCAAATTTTTGTAACCTGTTTTCTGTACTAAACACTGCTCGCTTTCGTCTCCTCTTCTGCTATTTGATTATCTAAGTAAAGGAAAACTTTAATCTAAAGGAATAAAGTTTGTGTGTTGTACTACGATGACAGAATACCTTATATTACATACAATGCCTATACGCCATTTTGCCACAGAAAGTTCGGGAAAACAGTGTACGTGTGACGTCGCACTTCGAAAAGTGACGTCGAACAGGAGTTGTCTGCAGTGTATTGGCAGTGTTGACATCGTCGGATTTCTCTGGTTATTTGTTGGATGTAATCGTTGTTACGACTGTAAAAATACTTGTTAGTGTTTTCGGTTATCGTAATGAATATGCATTGGTATGTATTTTCGTTCTCTGTGAGTTATTTCTTTAGGATATCGGCATGTGTAGTCTTCATTCCTGGATATTTGTAGAACGGAATACTTGGGATTTTTAAGCGCAGCATGACAGTACAAATACTTCTACCGTGTTAATTACCGTTTAATTTGTACATCGCGTGGACTGATTAACAATACAGACCGAATACACATTGTATATGGATTAACTACAGGATTTTTACCAATCTCAACTGGCGCATGCTCAAAGGGGTTAGTCGCCGCTCGGCGGCGACTAACCCCTTTAGGCATGCGCCAACTAACCCCATAAAATTTTCATCTAACCCCTGCCAATACAAGCAACCTTGTTTACAAAAATAAATAAACAAACACAACAATAAACAAACAAACAAATAAATTAAAAAGAAAAAAGCAATATTACAAGAAATAAAATAAATTATTTATAGAGAGATAAACAAAATCTTTACCCCAATACTGTATTAGACACAAAATGCAGAGAATTAAGGCAACATTTTTTTTTTCTGAGCTACAAGTACATGTAAGGAGACTTAGTTGCTTATTTTTTTCAATTCTTTATATTCCGAATGAAATAATTATTCCGAGTTAAAATAATACCCTGTTTTAAATATGATATCTTTGAGCTGAAATTCATTTATTATAATTGAGTAAGTTAAATTGAAATCTGTTGGAATATGAAAACAGAAATCCAGCATACATAGATTTTCAAGACTCTATATATACTTTTGTGGCAGAAAATACAAACATTTGCTATGTAAATATTGACTTGATTGTCTCAGTTTTATCAATAGATCTTTGCATATAACTGTTAATTAGATTAAAGATCAACATAGGGAATTTGATGACTTTTACATGTATCATTTATTCAGTTGAACTATAAGTGATCTGTTGTTTTTCTATCAAAAGAAATCAAACTCTATGTAGGTATGAGACAATATTCACCTCATCTCCTTTTTCCAAAGCAGAATGTAACATGACTACCCTTAGATTCTCTGCACATTTGTGTCCATCACCACCATACATACTGTCTCGAAGGATTCTCTCGGCAAGTTCAAACCCGTATCCCACCCAGTCCATGCTGCCACAGCAGTAAATCAGTGTAAGAGGATAATCCTGAGTTTTCTGTTTTAGTTCATAGAAAACAGACTCAAACACATAGTCAAGAGCCTTTTTCACAGATTTGTTTTTCCCAACACCAGGTCTCTTTTTTATAATTAGTTTGATGTTTTCCTTTGTAGGAACTGTGAGTCATCAGTAGGTGCTGGGCAACATTTTTCTGGCCATCTTTTGACAAAGTAGCACTTAATCCCAGCACTTGAGCATCCGGTACAACAGCTCTTAATTGCTTAATTTCTCTGAAAACTGGACGGAATTCCTCCCCCCAGTCTAGAATACAGTGTGCCTCATCGACAACAATATATGATTTCTGTTGACAGGAGCGTAGAGCTTGATATACAGCTTTGTTGCCAATGATGTTTTCAGGATGAGAAAATATATATGTGCAAGTACCTGATGCAGTTTTGTCAATATCACTTTCATTCATTTTGTTTTTTAAGCAAATGCTGGTGTATTTCGCAAGTTTATTCAGTTGCTGCTCTATAATGTTAAGGACATTGGCAAGGTTCCTGGTTATCGTATAGAATTTTTCAAGAACTCTTGAGTAGGTTTAAAAGTACTAAATAGGCTATATTCTTGACCTTTTAACCTACCAATCCAACCTTCTTTTTTAGATTTTGTGAAATCGATGTTTTTACACTTCTCAATGCATTTCCTATGTAAAATGTTGATAAAAGGGACCTACATAATTTTTCACCATAATATTTTTCCAAAACCCACTTATTTCATACAGTTTTTGTATTATATACATTATTGTATCTTCATTTCCTATGACTTCTAGAAATTATGGCTAAAAATTATATATCGGAACAAAACATGGATATACCGGCACCGATCATTATTTCTGAGTTGCTTCCCTTAACAGCTAAAATTGATCAAGAGACTGGTTGATTGTTTTTATCATGTAGTTGACTTAATTGATTGAAACACATTGTAACAAAAATATTGGCATTGTTTTATTTTTATTTTTTATTCGTAGTTACTAAATGCTGCTTCCTTCACACGACCTAGCTAAGAACTGTTCTCAGTCGGCCTACCTTTCAGCATATGTCACATATTTGCCCTTCCCAGCATACTGAGCACAACTATCGTAAATGACGACCTATTGGCTCTTTGTCCCTGAATACAATGTACAACAAAGCCATTTCTACTTTTCTTTCTTGCTGTATAGATGATTCTACCCGTTGAAGGAAGTAATCGTGCTTTTGTTTACCTCTGTAACATACGCTTTATTGGTTTCCACCGCTTAGAGAATTCTACACGGGAGATCACTCTCAATCACTATGTTATAAGTGAAAAAACCCATGTATTAAACCTTCTTTCTCCGGAAAACCTTGACTTGCCAATGTCCTTAAGGAGTTCAATAATTAACACAAAAGCATCCAGCTTAGTTTCTTCTTTGTAAGCTACATGTATAGGTAAAAATTCATATATAAGACTTTTCCTAAAACCGGTCGGCAACATACATACCACATCTGTCTGTTCATTAATTTTATTTACATTTATCTTGTGTGTGCTAATCTAATGAACATTAAAAGCTATTATACCGAAATATTCTTAAACAGTGCAAGATTACTACCAGTTCTTTCAAAGGAAAGCCAACAACAGGAATTGAACCTGTTCCTCTATCGTAAAGATACGAAAGCATGCACCAGTACACCATGTTGGCATTTAAAACAAGCATTCTGAGAGTATTGCATTAGCAATACTAGTCCCCTACCGGCAAGTGTAATCTGGTTCCCGTTAAGAATTGAAAATGCCATATTTCCGTCAAAAATTAATGAAGCGGGACGAAATGCAAACTTGATCTATAACTAATCAAGGTAAAGCCACATACCAAAAATCAGCTCAATATCTACAAGCGTTTAGAAGAAAATTGTGGAAAACCCGTAAAAATTGAAAAGGCCGTAATTCCGTCAAAAATCAATGAAGCAGAACGAAATGCAAACTTGATCTGTAACTCATCAAGATACACTCACATACCAAAAATCAGCTCAATATCTGCAAGCGTTTAGGAAAAAAGTGCGGAAAACCAAGTGGGACAGACTGACAGACAGACAGAGGGACAGACAGACAGACGGACAGACAGACAGACAGACGGATGGACAGACGGACGGACAGACTCAGAGGAAACCTATAGTCCCCTCCGGTTTCACCGGTAGGGGACTAATTAAAGATCTGGTAGCCTTGGAGAGTAAATATTGCATTATTCACTAGTTTAGGGAAGTGCACTGCACAAGTCAAGAAAATAACCTTTTTTTCTATTTTTGTATATATATGTTTTTTTCATCAGAGGATTTAACTCATTAATAACTCAACAGTAAACTCAATATAGCACTTGGACACAAGTAGTCCATCCCAGTCAGTTACTAGAGGTACTGTAAACAAGCTCATGAAATTACCACCCCTACCTCCTTCCCGCTGCATTAAGTTTTAAAGTGCCAATTTACATATTTCTAAGAAACTGCTTTAAGAACCCTCTCTACACTGCACACTAAAGAGTTCTGATTCTATGGTATTTTTCTGCAGTTAGAGTGATCTGCCCTTAGATCTCAATTCCAATAAATTGAAATTTACAGTATATTATACTCAATTTGTAATCAATTTAGTATTCTTAACATTTTAAAAAGGCCCAGATAAATGAATTGAACACTTTATTTGCTGTGTGTATTTTCTCCACGGAAGTAAAGTACTAAACAAAAGTGATTTCTGTTCATTGATACTTTGTCGTCTCTGAACATTTTTCCTGGGGAGCAAATATTGCCACGTACCGTACATTGAAAATTAGATAGATAAGCTCAATATTTACACCTTGATTCAATTTTCTCAATGTCCAAATAAAACCTATTTTGCACTGGTGTATAGAGAGTCCTTAAGTAAAGTTTGTGTATTTAAAGTATGAAATTAAAATATTTCTATATAACCTGATATGAATTTTCAATTTTCTGTTGTCACTGATCTTGAATTTGCATGAATGACCTTAGGTCAAGGTCAATTATAAAATTTTAGTGTTTCTCCATTACAGAATCCTACTAATGTTATTATCCCCTCGCAATGAGTTGGAGGGAATATAGTAAAGCATTTGTGTGTTTGTTAGTAATACCCTTTCTGTTGTCATTCACACCATGCAGATTAACATAGCCCTCAATAAGCACCTATAATAACCATCACATTCTCTTACAATGGCCTCTCTTAGTCTTTGAAGAATATTTAAGGAATATCTATATATTTTTTTTTGTACTATGATGTAGTCAAGCAATTAGTTTGCATAATATTGTCAAATTACCACACAAGATAGGTGCTTGAACATAATTAATGATTATAAAACCCCAAAATCTGATGGATTTACCACATACTATATTTAAATTTACCAGCTTGATCTAAGCCTTGCCCACTTTTCCTTCTCTCTCCCACCCTGCACATGTATGTTTTATTACAATTGTAACCATGCATATTGATAAACCAGTAGCTTTATGAAGAATACATTTTTTGTTATTTGTAATTTTATTTTGAAGAAAGAAATTTGAAAATATAACTATTAATGTATAAACTTTAGGTATTCTTGTACAGTGGATCTTCAGATATTGGACGCCAGATATGTGGACTTCTGGATGCTTTTTCATGGAAATGGCATTTCATAATGGTCTGTCAATTCTGCTCAAAGGAGTATTCTTCTTAAGTATAGTAGTGTGGTCCCTTTTTACACCCTTGGTTTACCGGTTAAATATTAGCATATGGTATTTTGTTTGTTTTCACTGTGTATAACAATGTATTTTTAATTAAAACATAATTAAACATATCAAAAAATACAAGCCAATTTTTAACATCTATCGCACTAAAAAATGCTGGAACATTTTCCCCCGGTCAGACTACGGTTTCTCTATTACATGGAAATGGGCGGAGAAATTTAGATTAGAAACTATAATCGAAGTACTGTAAGTACTGATAGAAAGTGGCATAAATGATTTTGTGTTTAACGTCCCTCTCGAGAATTTTTCACTCATATTGAGACATCACTATTGCCGCTGGTGGGCTGCAAATTTAGATCTATATTCAGCACTCCAGGTCATTGAGTGGTGAGGGATCTTTTTCTGACCAGCACTTACTGCGACACGGGACCTCGGTTTCACTGTCTCCATGTCTCGCAGTGGGATTCGAACCCGCTACATAAGGATCGACTCCTTCATGTTCGTGACTCTAGAGCAAACGCTAACCACTGCGCTACACGGCGACTGGCATTGAATGAGATAAAATATTATAAGAATCTGTAAAATGATATGATGGAAATTATGAAAGTTTATTGCAATTTTTCATGATACATGTTTTTTAGTCAGTAAATTTGTATTTCCGAAGTATAATGAGGACATGTTTTAATTGGAGTTGTTAATTTATTGCATGAAATTTTCTGCATTAGGTTTATTATAAAATAAGGATTAAATAAAAAAAAAAACTATCCCGAAATGCCAAAACGAAACTTCGATCATTTCAGTTTTTTTCTATATGAACTATTGTGGTTTACAGTCATAATTGCAAATTTAAAAATGAAAATATATTTAAAAAGGATGATGAACAGATTGAAATTATATATTCAAATAATGGATTTTGGGATGTTTTAGTATTTTCCCTCATAAATTAATGCTTAAAATGTGTCAAAACCAGTTTATCCTAAATGTTAAATCATAAGGGAATCAAGGTTCCTAATATACTCATGTAGTGACCGAAAATTTTTATTCCAAGATGCATGTTTTACAAAAATGTGTAATGAAATCGTGGTGTTTTGAAGTTAGAAATTTTGACTTTATAATTTCAAATCTTTACTCAGTGATCAATAATCAGATTTTGAACACCCCCCCCCCTCCCCCCCCCCCCACAAAAAAAGAAAATTTGAACAATTTTTCTTAACTCATTGGAAAAGTTTTAAAAATTTTGAGTAGAATTGAACCCACAAGATTTTTTAACAAAAACTTACTTTTCATAAATTATGGTAAAAAGGGAAATGATGAATCACCTTTGGACATGTACTGTAGATTGTGCGACATAAATCATATGCTGAAAGATAATGCAATAGACTTTATCCTTGGATTCCCATCTTTCCCAAATTCCCTGGCTATAATTAACTTATTTCTAAAAGCTTGAAAGACTCCAGAAATTTTACAAAAATCTTACTTCTTTGTTTGATATATACTGTTCGAAAAGAAGAACAGAAAAAACAAATTATTTGTCTGCCTCTATTTCTCCATCGTCTCAAGCCTCGGTTAGCTCTCTTCAGAATGGGAGAAGATCGTATATTTTGGCCGTGGTTTGTGACGATGCTATTTCTCATACATAATCTTAATATGCGCTGACCCTGCTTATTGCTGCTAGTCATTGCGAAATAAGATATTTAATTTGTGAACACATGCAGGAGAAGACTGACCTAAATTAAGACCACTGAATTCGCAAGAAAATCCTAATATTTCATGCATGTGTATTTTAGTACCTTTTTTTTTCTTACACTTTTTAAAGGGTAAATTTTATTCGAGGCACGATAGAATTTTCAAATACAAATGAAGTATATTGTTAACTTTTCTCCGTCACAGTCTTTATAATTATAACTTTGATAAATTAGCATTCATTCAGTAGTTTTTCTGTCAGAGATAATAAGGCAAGGATTAATTATCATTTTTTTTAAGACAGAATCGTAATAAACTTTGCAAATTTTATGGCATCGTATCTGCCTCCAATAACTCTTTTATTAACTGATTATCGATAAGATGTCGTGATCTTTTTTTACCCGAATATATATATATATATTTCTAATATATTATTGTCAACAGATATTAGAAATTCAAACAATCAAAAGACATCGTAAAATTACAGTTAACTTTAAAAGTTTTATAATTGTATAAAAATTCTACGAAACTTTCAAATAAAACATTTATAAAACATGCAATACCGGAACAAGGAATGTGCAGTCCTCGAATTATACTGTACTTATGAATTGGAGAAATTTGGAGATCAATGCTTTCCTAGCAGGGAGTATCTCATAATTAGGGAGTATCAAATTGTGAATGTCTCGTAATTACCGTTTGTCGCATACATGTAACTAAGAAACCACCGTGCATGTATTTAGCAATTATAATTATTTGATTTCAAAGTTAAAATGTGAAACCATTATTCTCAAATATTTTTCCCTTAAATATTCTGACTATTAATAAATATTATTTAAATTTTACATTAACACAACCTTAAAAAAAGCTGTGTGATTTCTGTAGTTTGCATACGAATATACGAGACAGTCTGTGTACGAGTTAGTTATAGATCGATGTCATTAAATGAATATTCATGAAGGGAGAAATATCGATAGCGGCAAATATCAGGAATTAAGCTTTGTGCCCATCAACAAAATGTCTGTGAAATAACTTGAGAGTATTTGTTAACTATGTGCATTTTATTTTCAAACATCAAATCAATCTTATTTTCATTATTTTGACTCTGCAAAAATCGCCGCTAGGGTCCCCATGATTTTACACTGTTGTTATTTATAGCCCAAAAGTAGCAGCAATAGCCTGTGGCTATAAATAGCCACCGTCTAAAAAGAAGATCTTGGTATGATATTTTTCTTTTAAAGATTAATTATATGTTCAAGATTTACAATCAACTACAAATACAATTTTCTTTTTACAAAACTTTGGCAATAAAAGCTATAACAAGAAGAAGCAAACAAGTCCATATGCTGACTGATATAAAACTGAGTACATTTCAGCTGAGAACTAGCACGTTTACTGGGGGCATTTACCTGTAATCATACAAATCGACGTGGCTTGTTATGATTCTAAATAGGTCATAAAGGGATTAATCGCATGTAAATGAAGTCAGCAAAGAGATTCAAAATCTCAGTACTTTTAATTAGAAAACATAGAGCACAAGGCTGTTCAACAAAGATATTTTCTGGGACCACTGGGACCGCTCAACCTTTACTCATAATATACACATTATATTTCAAACTCAACTCTGAACAAACCTGTGCTCGGTGTTTACGAAAGCTTTGAAATGTGTACCTGTCTTTTGATATTCATGAAAATTAAAGGACCTTACCTTCAACGCGCAACTTGGTATGCTGCCTATATCTAGTGTTTGATATTTTTAGACTATGATTCGGATGATAAAGACATTAGTTAATAATAAAATTAAATTTTTAAAAATTTTAATAAACGTTCGAAATTTGACGAGTAACCAGGACCACAGACAAGAATTATTGAGACTTGTTCTTTCTTGAGCTGGGTGTCAACTGACCTTCCCGTTTGTTTTAATACAGTCACCTGTGACCTGTTAGAGCTATCAATGACTTGATGCAAGATTAATTATAGGTTGAGAGGTACGCATGTAGTCTCCCGCTTTTCTTACAATTGAACCTGATTAGTTTAGGATAATAATTTTTATTTACTATTAGAAAAGAGTTGTACACTGTAACTTTGGTTTTATGAGATGCTATGTACATGCAGATATGACTCCAGAGTTTTTTTAAATTTACAATCATTTGGGATGATTATATCCATGTAGCTTATGTATACATGTGCAGTTAATGTCACGTCAAGCAAGGATGAACTTTCATATTAAAATCAGATTCTATGGTTTGCTTTGCTCTACCAGTTCTACAGATACCTGGTAGTTGACTAGGGGAAATTCATTCATTAGAAACTAGGTTGCAGAACTAATTAATATGGACATCCAATGTAATTTTATTTTAACAAGTGTTACTTAGCAGTACTAACATATAATTAAGTATTTAAACTATAAAACATATTGATATAAAGCAGCATTCTTCACTATTGCCAATGGTATGATAGGTCATAATGCTAAAATAAAGGCAATTCAGGTATCCAGACCGTTCACCTGTTAGGACGATTTTTGACAACGAAAGCATAAGGATAAATGAGGCTCTACTGTATTACTTTCATTTATCTATTATTTACACATCTACCTGATGATTAAAAAAATGAAAGTACTTTTTTTTATTATAGTTACATTAAAAATTCATTTTAATTTCTTTTGTTCAATTCATGTATATACAGTCAAACCTGTTTTAAGAGACCTTCCAACGGAGAAAGGAAAAAAGGTCACATATGACAGGTGGTCTCTTAATACAGGTTGCTTATTTTCTGCAGTGTGCAGATATACAATCCTGAATATATTATACATGTACGTGGAATGCATTTTATATCATGTACTGTATATGTGCACTTTTTAATAAGTACTGCTCAACTGTTAATGCTTGCATATTATGGGTACAATCATCATGTAAAATAAAATTTGTGTTTGATCCGCACTTGAGTCATATTGATTATTGGGAAATATTGAGTATCTGAAAATATTGAGATTTTTTAATCATTATAATAAAGCTGTTGAGATTTTCTTCCTATAATAGATTTTTTTTTTACATGAAAGTTTATAAAACTTTGTATGTTCTGCACATTACTAAGAATTTAAAACTGTACCCTGATTTTTGTTAATGCATTTGGTAACAAATAAAATTATGTTTATAACTGAAAATTTATTTAACATAATGATTTTTTTTTTTTAGGACTAAATTACCCTTATTGCGTGTTTGTTACTAGGTACTTCAATCATTTCAATTATCACCTGGTATGGGTGCTAGCTAGCGTTTGTTTTCATAACCAAACAGTGACACAATTTACTTAATATTTAAACATGTTGTATTTAGTTACTTATATATTAAAAGCAAACCAGGCAAGTTTTATGGCTGAATGTCCATTTTGCCCTTATAGTACGAATTGATATTGGGATCGACCTCAAACGTCTGTTTTCAAAATGGTGCTCAAACAACGTGAATGTTTGTGGATTAGATTTCAATGTTTATTCAATAAATATCAAAACCACGTAAGTAAAAATATTTACCTTGTAATGTTGTTCTATTTGTAAAAGTCGCAGTATATAATTATTAAATGATAAAAACGTGTGTCTGTACAGATGTTTCAACCAAAAATGTAGCATGCTCGACCAAAATCGAAAATAGGAATCAGAAATTTTATTGTCGTTAAATCAAGGTACATTAAAAATGGTAGCAGGAATCACGGTCGCTGGTCACGTCAGACAGGTGGTCATTTAATACAGGTATAATTTATAAGGAAAAACGTTAAGAGGAATTTTTACGGTCACATATGGCAGTGAGTCACTTAATACAGTGGGTCGCTATGGCAATATTTACTGTATTACTTTGTTTACTATGATTAATTATCATATGTGAATAGCAAACAGGAATAACTTCTCAGTGGAGTACAAATTGCCTTACAATCTCAATAAAGGTTGTCAAGCACCTGGACACTTAACCCAGTGGTCCACAATTTCATGAAATTATTAAAAACACCCTTACTGACATAAGAACATTTTTCTGCAATCACTTTCTATATCTATGCCAAAGAGCATTGTACATTAATCTGGAACACAATTTTCTGACCAAAAAGTTTCTCCCTACAGTATTGCGAGTAATGCCGTCTCCCTCCGTGAGTGTGTGTGTGTGTTTGTCAATCTCTCTTTCCTTTCTCAAGTAAATATTCGTCAAAACAATATATCGATGACAATATATGCCGACCTTGACTGTACATATTGTCGCCGACGACAATATGTGCTAGTGCTTGACTGTACATTTTGTCGTCCATTATGCTGTAGGAAAATAAGGCTCATCTCAGTACATATTGTCGCCGGCAACAATATGTAGTCATGGGCGACAATATGTGCCGTTTGGGTAGATACATGTTGTCCCCAATGACAATATGTACAAAAGGACAATACATGTATGTACCGTCAAAAGAGCCCTGCTATTACACTAGAACGCCAGGACCATAAAAATCATAATTTGTTGGAGACAACCTTGTTCACGGTAACTATGCAATTCAATTGTTTGCTTAAAATCAAGGAGCAGAGAAGACATTTTTCAAAGAAAGCATGATTTTTCACTATATAATCAATAGAGGCCACCCTAACATCTCAACACCTAACCAAGGGGCCATAAAATTCAAATTTTGAAAGAGACACTCTGCTCATCATTAACATGCATTTAGTATATTGTTTTCTTAATACCAATGGATGCAAAATATTTCCAAAAAAATATTAATATTTATTTACTTTATATTCAATAGAGTTTTATCCAAACAAATCAATCATGACTGTGAAATTTGAAAATATTTCATTTCCTTTTTCTATCAGTTTCCATATGATTTTAAAATTAAGAAAGTTGAAAAAAATACCTCTACAATGAATGACAGATCATAATAAGGTAAAAGTGTTTGCATGTGTGGTGAGATAAGAAGTGTGTAAGAAATATTCATGCAAGCATTGACACTTACCATTTTACACTCTCAACACCAGCAGCTACTCTAGTTTTTGTGGCCCTGAATCTTCCCTTTAGAACGGTTCTTTTATATCGAGCTGAAAAAACAGTTCCTTGCTTGTCATAATCCGACAGTTAAGTCCACAACCTGCAGATATCAGACACCTGGTGCTCCGACAAAGCTCTGCTCTTCTCTACTACAAGGTACTCTGCCAGAGCTTGGACCTTGTCAAAGCCAGCAATATTGTCCACACCAACAGATTCCTGAAAGAGGTTGAGCTTAATAAATAATATTTGCTTAAATTCATTATTAATCCTGAATACTCAGAACACATTATTTGTGTAAAAATGTGTTACTATTACTGGCCAAGTCTTTCGTCACGGATGCCTGATTGTAAATTTGTTTAAAATTGGCCTTGTAAATTTATAATAATAAATCTATAACTAAAAATCTTACAAAGTCTGACCTTTAAATATTACCCCTGAACATGACCATCTTGTCTTAATTTGACCTTTGATAAAGCAACTCTACATTAAGCAACATCTAGATTTCCTCTCCCATACTCTACAAAAGCAGTCTTAATCTTTGACCAAAAGTTGACAGAAACCCATGATATCTCATCACATGATAAAGTTGAAATATCTGAGCTTGGAATAATAAATATGACTTATCATGGCACAACTGTTCTTGAAAATAATTTTAAGGGTTTTTCCCTAGGCATTCCCTCATAAAAATTTTCTTCCATATTGTGGATCAACCCAACCCCTGTGGGACATTATTTGAACAAATGTAAACTATGTAAGGAAGCTAATTTACAAAACTTTCCTCTTTCCTAGCAGATAGGGTCTTAAGTGGTTCACCCCCCTTAATTCAGTGTGGCTCTAACATTTAATCTTCTACCCCAAGTTAAATTGATTAGTCCCCTGGTTTTGGATAAGAAGTCCAGGATTTCAAAAATTCAAGGCTAGATGGATAAATTCAAGGAGAGATGCCAGACAAAATTCAATTACAAGAGGCCCATGGGCCACATCACTCACCTGAGCACATTGGCTAGGAAATCACAAATCAGTTCAGTATTGAAAAGCTCAGATGCTTCCATATCAATATAACAAATGGCTTTGGTGTTCTTGAACAAAAGATGGGGGGGGGGGGATCATGATTTTAACAAAATTGAATCTACACTACCTGAGAATGCTTCCCTATCAATATTAAACACAGCTTTTCTGTTCTTGAGAAGATTTTTTCCAATATATTCCTTCTTAAGAAGATTTTTTCCTATATATTCCTTCTCAAGAAGATTTTTTCCTATATATTCCTAAGTAAAACTTTTGATCCCCATTGCAGCCCCACCCTACCCCCAGGGGTCATGATTTAAAGAAATCTGAAACTACTCTGCCTGCTTCTATATCAATATAACTAAACATGGCTTTGCTGTTCTTAAGAAGATTTTTCCTAATATATTCCTATGTAAAAATTTGATCCCCCATAGTGGCCACACCCTACCCCTAGGGAACATCATTTGAACAAATCTGAATCTACACTACCTGAGAATATGACTAATCATAGCTTTGCTGTTCTTGAGAAGAAGTTTTTTAAAGATTTATTCCTATATATTTCTCTTTAAAACTTTGATCCCCCATTGTGGCCCCATCCTACCCCCAGGGGGTCATGATTTGAACAAATTTGAATCTACACTACCTGAGGATGCTTCCATATCACAATGACTAATCATGGCTTTGCTATTCTTGAGAAATTCTTTTAAAAAATTCCTATATATTCCTATGTAAAACTTTGATCCCCCATTGTAACCCTGGGGGTCATCATTTGTAAAAACTTAAATCTACACTATGTAAAGAGGTTTCACATAAGTTTCAACTTTTTTGGCCCAGTGGTTCTTGGGAAGAAGACTTTTGGAACATGCCATTAAATTCTCACTATTTTTGAATTATCTCCCCTTGAACAAGGGTGTTGCCCTTCATTTGAACAAACTTGAATACCCTTCAACCAAGGATGCTTTGTGGCAAGTTTGGTTGGATCTGGAGAAGAAATTGGAAAATTGGAAAAAGTTTACAACGACAACGACAGCTACAACGACAGATAACGGACAAATTTTATTAGAAATGATTTTATTAGACATACAAATTTTATTAGAAATGTGAAAGGTGAAATATCTCAGTATGTAACACGAGGTAGTCCCCGTGTATCAATTAAGATATGCCCTAATCATACTGTTACACTCCTATTTTTGACAATTTTAAAATTCAATGTTATCAAATATTGCTACATCATTTTCTACAACTAAAAATTAAAATTCTGAGAAGGAAATGCCGAGAGATACTAATCTTCACCTGTGTACTTTCTAGGTACTGTATAGGATGGCATAATCTTTTTCCAAAGAACAGCTTCTCCAAGACAGTTTATCGTGTGTCTCAGAAAACCACTATATGTCGGAGGTTCAGTCTTCTGGGTGGTGGTGGAAACTGACCTGTCTTCGTTCCATCTGCTGAGGCCATCCAAAAGATAGGCTTGGAAAAGAGTGGCATTAGCCAAGGTACCTATACAAAGAGTAACCTTCATAACAACAAAGTAATTCATGTGACCATGATAATTGTATTAATAAAAATTGGCATATGATTGTAACTTGCCTGGAATAAATCGGGCCAAATGCAGATGGAAGCACTACAGGAAGTTCGATCCTCTTGTACACTGATAAACTGGGAGATGGCACCCTCCTTTCTTTGATGAACCAGTTTGCAAGTACAACTGGACACCTGGTGGATCCTGGATGCAAGCTACATGCTTCTGTTGCTGGTTCCATGTTTGTGTCATTCTCTCACTGTTAAATAAAGGAACTCCCTGGGTATCTCTTCCGGTCACCATCAAGAGACTGAATCAGCTGGGTGATGAGGGGGGTGGTCTCCTCAACACCACTGGTAGTTCTTCTACAGTGAGCAGCCAACTCACTACTTTTCACATGGTGAAGAACATCCTCATATTTCAGATTTGTTGTGTGGAGAGCCTCCAGTTCAGATCTCTTTGCAGCAACCAGTGCTGCAACATCTTCTGGATCCCATACATAAATGCACTCGCTCAGACACGACATGAAAGTGGCATATAGTGCATGTGCATCTGTTGTGCAGCCAACAGAAAGAAGACGTATAAAGTGCCAAATGTCCAGATGGATGGTGAGATTTGGCCATGGTGTGAGCATCCTTTTAAGCTGATTACTTCCACAATAGTCTCTATCTACATACAGTAGCTGTGGGGGTGGAACCTCTGCTTCTCTGTAGCATCTCATGAGGCCATTTATCATAGGACCAAGACCAGACCCCTCTCCATTTGTTAGTACTGACAAGATAACTTGGCCATACTCATTTCCAATATTAGTGGCCCACATAGCAGTCTTAGAGCTTGTACCTGCTAGCTTCTTTACAACCTTCTTGGTAGAATCAATTTTCAATATGCTGCCAAACAGGGAGGTGATGTTGGCCTTAATTTCCTCTAACATCTGCAGTACATCCTGGGCATATACTTGCATTAGCCAATGGTAATGGGGCACAGGAGGAGGGGTGGGTGGCTCTTCAAATGCAGATGGCATGACAAGACCCCTAGAGGCTGCATTTGAAAACCCTTAGCAGTCAGTCAGATCGTGGATAGACTTCTTAAGCCATGCATCACTGTGCTGTTCTTGTAGTTATGACCTTATCTGACTTGCACTATTGCTGAGCCCACGTTGCCGAAGAAGACGGATTATCTTGAGGTCAGAGGCAAGTCTGTACGTGAGGATGCAGGGAAATTGTGTCTGATGTCCTATATTTAACTGTGAGATGATGTGCTGGTTCCAGCTAACTATCTTTCTTTTGCAGTGAGGACACTGTAGCCACTTCCCAGCTATGTTGTAGCTTCCATCTACATCAATTACCTGGCTGACTTTTGTATATATCCCTCCAGATGTCAGCTCAGGTTTTACACAATCTTCATGGGAACAATTAAGTTTAACTTGCCAAAGCTTTCTTGGCATCCACAACAAAAGTGGCTGAGCAAAGCATCTGTCCATTCTGGGTTTATTATTGCATGACAATGAAGGTTGAGGTGGGTACCACCATATCTTGTCCACTTTGCTGGAATCAAATTCCACTCTTCCTGCTGGACTCCATCTAAACAGTGCCCTGGAAACCCAGAGATGGTCAGGTTTGGGCAAAGTTAGCTTCCAGCTTGCAGACAAATATCTCCTAATAAAGCAAACAATTTCATAAAAACGAAACTCCAGCAAACCTTTTTTAAAAACTATGTCAAAACACCTTCTGTAGGAAGTTTCACCCATTTCTAAAGGCATATCTCACTTTCTAGAATAACAAACCAAAAAATACAGTGCTAATTTACAGTGATTCATGTTTTTTTCCAAACCAAATTTACAGTTACCTTTATTGTAAATCTAACATCCCTAATCAAATTTAGATTTTTTTTACAATAATTTTTATATTTTTATTGCTGTAAGAAAAAGAAAACATTACCCTCTGCTGAATCTGAGTCCTGTATATCTGGAACAGCCAAAATTGAATAATTGGCAGCAGCACCATAATTTGTAGTATCTGTAATGCATAAATAAGTTTTTATACCGACATTTTTATAAAAGGGAATTTTTGACACTAACAAAACTTACCATGGTTCATTTTTTTCAATTTCAATAATACGAACATTCTTTTTTAAATTTTCAACTTTTTATTGGATACATTAAAACAGTACTTCTGCATCATGACATAAAAACATGGACTGCTTAGGAAGCTCAACATATTTTAATTTAGTTAAAGCACTGTTGTTTTGCTGAAAAACTCCACTTGAACTTAAGAAAATTCTTCTATAACTTTGATCCTCTTTTGTAAACCAATCGTGTTTCAAAAAGTCACGTCTTAATCCTAAGCCCTAACTACATCATGACAATTCAATTTAATAAGCTTGTTGGAAAAAATACTGGAGACAATTACAATATGAAAAGATTCCTTAGAAGTACTGTGACACCAAGAAAGGCAAACTTAATAAGGCTCATTTGAGACTTAAGTCCTGGCTCCGGGACCATAAAACTTAGACGAGCTCACTTTTGATCTCAGTCTCACTTTTACCAAAGGAATTTATAGTGGAAAACTGAGACTGAGATCAAAAGTTAGCTCGTCTAAGTTTTATGGCCCCGGACACTGGTGTGTAGTTTAAAACTGAAGAAGTAAATTAACAATAAAAAAATATTTCTATTTTGTTTATAGAAGATAGAATAGTAGAATACTGTAGATCACTGTATTTTCACAACACCTTAATTCCACAATAAAAGTTATTTGGTATTTATTAGCAAGGCAAAGTTTTAGCAAGCTATAATTTCTGTTGTATATAATGCTTACTAATACAAATATAGGCGAGAATAAAATTTTCATGAGCAGACATACTTGCCTAATTATGCAAAAATAAAATTTTCACGAATAAAAGTTATTCACAGTACCTGTTACAGGATGAGATTGGTGTTTCCTTGACCTAGGAGAAGGTGCAAGAAAAAAATCAGAGACTGCTCTGCATGGCGGAGTGGCAACAGACATAGAGCCTGCTGTGGGTGGAGTGGCAATAGTCATAAAGCCTGCTGTGGGTGGAGTGGCAACAATCATTTAGCCTGCTGTGGGTGGAGTGACAGCGGTCATAGAGCCTGCTGTGGGTGGAGTGACAACAGTCATAGAGCCTGCTGTGGGTGGAGTTACAACAGTCATAGAGCCTGCTGTGGGTGGAGTGGCAACAGTGATGGAGCCTGCTGGGACAGGAGTGGCAACAGTCATAGAGCTTGCTGTGGGTGGAATGGCAACGGTCATGGAGGTTGCTGTGGGTGGAGTGACAACTGTCATGGACCCTGCAGTGAGTGGAGTGGCAACATTCATTTAGCCTGCTGTGGATGGAGTGGCAACAGTCATGGACCCTGCTGTAGGTGGAGTGGCAACAGTCATAGAGCTTGCTTTGGGTAGAGTGGCAACATTCAGGGAGCCTACTGTGGGTGGAGTGGCAACAGTCATGGAGCCTGCTGGGACAGGAGTTGCAACAGTCATGGGGCCTGCTGTGGGTGGAGTGGCAACAGTCATGGAGCCTGCAGTGGGTGGAGTGGCAACAGTCATGGAGCCTGCTGTGGGTGGAGTGGCAACAGTCATGGAGCCTGCAGTGGGTGGAGTGGCAACAGTCATGGAGCTTGCTGTGGGTAGAGTGGCAACATTCAGGAAGCCTACTGTGGGTGGAGTGGCAACAGTCATGGAGCCTGCTGGGACAGGAGTGGCAACAGTCATGGGGTGGAGTGGCAACAGTCATGGAGCCTGCTGGGACAGGAGTGGGAACAGTCATGGAGGCTGCTATGGGTGGAGTGGCAACAGTCATGGAGCCTGCTGTGGGTGGAGTGGCAACAGTCATGAAGCCGCTGTGGGTGGAATAGCAACAGTCATGTAGCTTGCTGTGGGTGGAGTGGCAACATTCAGGAAGCCTGCTGTGAGTGGAGTGGCAACATCATGAAGCCTGCTGTGAGTGGAGTGGCAACATCATGGAGCCTGCTGTGGGTGGAGTGGCAACAGTCATGGACCCTGCTGTGGGTGGAGTAACAACACTCTTAGAGCTTGCTGTGGGTAGAGTGGCAACATTCAGGAAGCCTACTGTGGGTGGAGTGGCAACAGTCACGGAGCCTGCTAGGATAGGAGTGGCAACAGTCATGGGGTGGAGTGGCAACTGTCATGGAGCCTGCTGGGACAGGAGTGGCAACAGTCATGGAGGCTGCTATGGGAGGAGTGGCAACAGTCATGGAGGCTGCTGTGGGTGGAGTGGCAACAGTCATGAAGCTGCTGTGGGTGGATTAGCAACAGTCATGGACCCTGCTGTGGGTGGAGTGGCAACATTCAGGAAGCCTGCTGTGGGTGGAGTGGCAACAGTCATGGAGCCTGCTGTCAGTGGAGTGGCAACAGTCCTGGAGC